>NW_027642871.1:87500-132392 GCF_032717465.1 Coenobita brevimanus
CTTATTATTTGTAGATGTTGGCTGTACTGTGTGTGTGTGTGTGTGTGTGTGTGTGTGTGTGTGTGTGTGTGTGTGTGTGTGTTCTTACCTAATTGTATCTTTACAGGAATGAGTCAAGCTCGTACTGTACCGTGTCTTAAACCATATTTATCGTACATATCCTTAAATTTGTGAATTGTTTTGGCACACACTATTTCATTCGGTAGTGCATTCCATTGATCAATTGCACTATTTGGGAAACTAAATTTCCTTACGTCTTTATCACCTCTCTTCTTATGCAGTTTTTTGCAGTGTCCTCTTGCTGATGCTTCTCCATAGGTTAAGTAATCATTTATGTCTATTTTCTCCTTCCCTGATATGCATTTATATAGCATAATCATGTCACCTCTTTTCCTTCTCTCCTGTAGTGTTGGTAGATTCAGTTTATTTAGTCTTTCTTCGTAGCTTAGATCCCTTAAGCTTGGTACCCATCTTGTAGCGGCCCTTTGAACTTTTTCAATCTTGTCTATATGCTTTTTGAGATGAGGATTCCAGACTACTGATGCATATTCCAGGGTTGGTCTGATGAATGATGTTATTATCCTTCTTAGCATGTCTTCATTTATGTATGTGAATGCTATTCTCATATTTGCAAGCAGTGTATACATGTTCCGTACCTTCTCACTGATGTGGTCAGCCGGAGATAGTCTGTTATTGATAATCACACCTAGGTCCTTCTCTCTTTCTGATGTGTATAGGGTTTTATTTCCTAACTTATAATCCCAATCAGGTCTTTTTCCACTTTTACCAAACTTGATTACATGACACTTGTCCACATTGAATTCCATTTTCCATGTACTACTCCATTCATGAAGTTTATTTAATTCTTCCTGTAGCTCTTTACAAGAGTCTGTGTGTGTGTGTGTGTGTGTGTGTGTGTGTGTGTGTGTGTGTGTGAGTGTGTGTCATAATGCTTCATGCAAAACGAGATCCACACGGCACTAAGTCACTTCATTCACAACTTCAAGTTATATTGAATTTTAAACTGGGCAAATTGTAAATGTGACTGTGTGCTGTGAGTGTAGGCTTGGAATCTATCTCTCCATCTATCTTTCTGTCTATCTATCTGTCTATCTATCTATCTATCTATTGCTGGATGCCTTATTCCCACAAGGCACTAACAAATCACCACAACATCACCCCATCCTCTGGCTTTTGGCTGCCCTCCCTCCAACTCACCCCCCCCTGTCTCTTATAGCTCTCCATCAGGTGAACATTAACATGTCATAGGCAGAAATAAACCACTAAGGTAGGGGTGCTAAGGAGCCTTTTTAGCCATCAAGTATACATGCTGCTATTAACAGATAATGTTGTATGGTAGTTGTATGGTAGTATGGTAGATAATGTTGTATGGTAGTTGTATGGTAGTATGGTAGATAATGTTGTATGGTAGTTGTATGGTAGTATGGTAGATAATGTTGTATGGTAGTATGGTAGATAATGTTGTATGGTAGTATGGTAGATAATGTTGTATGGTAGTATGGTAGATAATGTTGTATGGTAGTATGGTAGATAATGTTGTATGGTAGTTGTATGGTAGTATGGTAGATAATGTTGTATGGTAGTTGTATGGTAGTATGGTAGATAATGTTGTATGGTAGTTGTTTGTTGTATGGTAGATAATGTTGTATGGTAGTTGTATGGTAGTATGGTAGATAATGTTGTATGGTAGTTCTATGGTAGAGCATGGTAGATAATGTTGTATGGTAGTTGTATGGTAGTATGGTAGATAATGTTGTATGGTAGTTGTATGGTAGTATGGTAGATAATGTTGCTGTAGGGTAGTTGTATGGTAGTATGGTGATAATGTTTATATAGTTATATGGTAGTATGGTAGATAATGTTGTATGGTAGTTGTATGGTAGTATGGTAGATAATGTTGTATGGTAGTATGGTAGATAATGTTGTATGGTAGTTGTATGGTAGTATGGTAGATAATGTATGGTAGTATGGTAGATAATGTTGTATGGTAGTATGGTAGATAATGTTGTATGGTAGTATGGTAGATAATGTTGTATGGTAGTATGGTAGATAATGTTGTATGGTAGTTGTATGGTAGTATGGTAGATAATGTTGTATGGTAGTTGTATGGTAGTATGGTAGATAATGTTGTATGGTAGTTGTATGGTAGTATGGTAGATAATGTTGTATGGTAGTTGTATGGTAGTATGGTAGATAATGTTGTATGGTAGTTGTATGGTAGTATGGTAGATAATGTTGTATGGTAGTTGTATGGTAGTATGGTAGATAATGTTGTATGGTAGTTGTATGGTAGTATGGTAGATAATGTTGTATGGTAGTTGGTGTCTATGGTGGACCCTGTAATGTTGCTTGGTATCACATGAGGTCAAAGAATGCCACCAAAAGTGTCAATTCCTTGGTATGGCTTTATAGATTAATGTTGGCTAATTCTAGACTCATTGGACTCTAACTTGGTCTATAATTGTCATCTCTCCGTCTTGAACTTGGAGTTGTACCAATAGATTACACTGAGCAACAAAATAAAATACATTTCTTGGTGCCTCTGTTTGTAGACCTCATTATATTTATGCCATTGATTCAGAAAATAACCTGCCATTCATTCCAGCAGCTCTAGTTTTTGAGATAATGCAGGTATCATCAAAGGAACCTTTCTGCAGGATTTGTAGCAAATTACAAAATGTGAACTACAGAGCTCTGGCTGTAACGGTAGGCTACAGGCATCCAATGGCCATTTTTTGTTTTTTGAACAAATAATTGACATTGCCTGAGTTATTTGGGTTATCCTTCCCCCCTTTGACTGGCACAGGGCTTTTCAGACTGATGAGAGCAGTCAAAGAAACTGTGTACAAGGCAATATATTTTATGCTGAATATTATTTTGTAAGTTGATACATATGGTATCCTCTGTAACTCTGTCTCCACCACCACCACCTGCCAGGTTGAGGAGAACTCCTGGAGGAGTGGAGGAGTGTGAGAGAGTTCTAGTAGTCAGTCAGGGAGCGTAGAGGGAGGTGTGCTGTCCTACTGTTCCTTTGTCTGACCCTGAAATACTGTTATCCAGTTGAGTCTGATGACTGTTTTACTAACTGTTGCACATTTCCTCTTTTACCACATCAGGCTGAAGTAAAAAAAAAAAAAAACATGATTGCCAGGGCAGCCTAGGGAAATACGAGTAAGTGTAGACTGTGAGTCATTAGTGTGTGAATCCCATTATTTTTTGCTACTACCTCAGTCTTGATGCCTTGTATTCTTTTCAAAGGCAGGTTATGACATGGAGTCATTAGTGTGTGAATCCCATTACTCTTTCCTACTACCTCAGTCTTGATGCCTTGTATTCTTTTCAAAGGCAGGTTATGACATGGAGTCATTAGTGTGTGAATCCCATTACTCTTTCCTACTACCTCAGTCTCGATGCCTTGTATTCTTTTCAAAGGCAGGTTATGACATGGAGTCATTAGTGTGTGAATCCCATTACTCTTTCCCACTACCTCAGTCTCGATGCCTTGTATTCTTTTCAAAGGCAGGTTATGACATGGAGTCATTAGTGTGTGAATCCCATTACTCTTTCCCACTACCTCAGTCTCGATGCCTTGTATTCTTTTCAAAGGCAGGTTATGACATGGCTTCCTCGCGAAGAAAGTGTTCGAATCATCCAGATACTTTATGGCATATTTGTGAAGTACATGTTCATGGAACAGAGAAAAACTATTTCTGATTTCGTGAAAAGGGCACACTTTACTTCCTTCAAAGTACACCTAGGGCACCAAGATAAGCCATGGGCTCCGCACATTGTGTGTAAAACTTGCGTACAGCATCTGCGACAATGGACTAACGGAAGGAGGAGTTGCCTGAGATTTGGTATACCAATGGTGTGGAGAGAACAGAGGAACCATAGTGATGAGTGTTACTTGTGTTTGGTTAACATAAAAGGTAGCAATGGACGTAACCGCAGTAAATGGAAGTAGCCTGACCTAGATTCAGCAAGAAGGCCTGTTGCACACTCAGATGAGATACCTGTCCCATCATTCAGCCATCTGCCAGAGCTCCCTCAAGAAGATGAGGAATCAGCAGCTACTGATGTAGACAGCATTTGTGGCCAAGTGACAGCTATTTCAAAGGAACAGCATCAGTTGCAGAAGGTTTTAGTCAGCACCAACTGAATGACCTCATAAGGGAGCTAAATCTCTCGAAGAAATCATCAGAATTGTTAGCGTTCAGGCTAGGAGGACAAAACTGACTGTAACCGGGAGCCAAAATCACGTTTTATGGCCACAGAGAAGGGGCTTTACTGCCCTTCTTCTCTGACGAGAACGATTTTGTTTTCTGCAACGATGCTCAAGGTCTGCTGATCAAAATGGGTATATCAAAATACGCATCAATTGAATGGCGGTTATTCATAGACAGTTCCAAGCGGGGCTTAAAATGTGTCGTTCTACACAACGGCAACAAACATGGATCAATGCCAATCTGTCAGTCAAACCGGATGCGTGAACAGCACGAGACAGTCCCCCTGGTCTCGGAGAAGATATACCACGACCACCAATGGTTGATCTGTGTGGATCTGAAGATGGTGAATTTTTTCCTGGACCAGCAGAGCGGATACACCAAGTATCCCTGCTTTGTCTGTCTCTGGGACGGTAGATCTAAAGAGGAGCACTGGGTGAAAAGAGAGTGGCCTCTGAGAGAAAACATTTTAGTGGGAGAAAAGAATGTCATCAAAGAGCCTTTGGCTGACAGGGAAAAGATCATTTTGTCTCCATTGCACATCAATCTGGGTTTGATGAAACAGTTTGTAAAGGCTTTGAATAAAGATGAAGCTTGCTTTGGCTACTTATGTAGAACATTTCCTGCACTGAGCATGGAAAAGCTGAAGGCAGACCCATGTTTCCAAGATTCAATGGACAACACTGAGGCTTGTGCATAGTGTTCGTTCATGCTGTTGTAAGGAACTTCCCTGGGAACCCTAAGGCAGATAACTACTCTGAACTAGTGGAGAACATGCCGTCTTCTTTGTGTCAACTTGGTTGTAAAATGGGCATCAAAGTGCATCACCTCCACAGTCACTTGGATCGTTTCCCAGACAACCTTGGTGATCTAAGTGAGGAACAGGTGAACGATTTCACCAAGACTTAAGGACCATGGAAAAGCGGTACCGGGGACATTGGGACACTGACATGATGGTGGATTACTGCTGGAACATTGAATGTGACTGTCCTGCAGCATCTCACCGCAATAAGTCCTGCAGCATCTCACCGCAATAAGTCCTGCAGCATCTCACCGCAATAAGTCCTGCAGCATCTCACCACAATAAGTCCTGCAGCATCTCACCGCAATAAGTCCTGCAGCATCTCACCGCAATAAGTCCTGCAGCATCTCACCGCAATAAGTCCTGCAGCATCTCACCGCAATAAGTCCTGCAGCATCTCACCGCAATAAGTCCTGCAGCATCTCACCGCAATAAGTCCTGCAGCATCTCACCGCAATAAGTCCTGCAGCATCTCACCGCAATAAGTCCTGCAGCATCTCACCGCAATAAGTCCTGCAGCATCTCACCGCAATAAGTCCTGCAGCATCTCACCGCAATAAGTCCTGCAACATCTCACCGCAATAAGTCCTGCAGCATCTCACCGCAATAAGTCCTGCAGCATCTCACCGCAATAAGTCTCTGAAATGCTGTTTATGTAAGATGGCTGACTAAAAGAACATTTTTTTCATTGATCACTTTCTATGCTGATTGGATTATTATCTGAGTGTTTCGTTGTTGGTTAACTATTAATAAAATATTTGTGCTGCTATTTATCTTAGTTTTGTATTAAATAGGCGACAACAGTGGTTGCCAGTGAACAATGTTTGTGCACAACTGGCAGTACAGGAGAACATCAGGAATATATCATATCTTGATAACCAGAGCTGATGGAGACAAACTAATGCCATTTTTAGAATCAGCCACCTCAATATACCCAGTAACAGGTCTAACATCTCAGCCACCAAAAGTTGTGTTACCCAGTGTTACCACTTGAATATGCTACTAGTCATGAAGAAGTGCTGTGCCAAGGATTATACAGCCTTAATATTGTCTTTTTCTGCCACTGAGCTATGTGAAGTAAGCTGCAGCAGGGTGAAAATCTGGGCCAAGTTAGAGTAAAAAAGGTGTAGATGACAGTAATGATGATGATGATGATGACGATGATGATGACGATGATGATGATGATGATGATGATGATGACGATGATGATGATGATGATGATGATGATGATGATGACGATGATGATGATGATGATGATGATGATGATGACGATGATGATGATGATGATGATGTCTGCCTTTCCCTTTTAGCCCTTTCAGGCCCAGGTGTGTCTGTGTTAAGGCAGCTAAACTCGTGTGACATTACTGGTAACAATGTAGCGAGACGCCTTTGAGCTGCGTGGGTTAATTTTGCTGTGTAAGGTTATAAGCAGTGTTAACAGTGGCATAATGTGCATCTCTGAATGTCAAGTGTCTAGCCTGTGTTGCCAAAGTCTGCCATACACTATACTGTGTTGCCATATTCTGCCCTGCCTTACCCTGTGTTGTCATATTCAACCCTACTGTACCCTACCCTGTCCTACCTTACCCAAACCTACCCTACAGTACGCTACCCTGCCCTGCCTTACCCAAACCTACCCTACAGTACCTACCCTGTCCTGCCTTACTCTACCCTACCCTACCCTACTCTACTCTACCCTACCCTACCCTACCCCACCATACCATACCCAGTTTAAGTCCAGCTTCTCTCACCGGCCTCTTACCATATCCAACAGTAATTTGTACCATATCACACCTCCCCATACCCCTGCCTACCACACCCCTCCCTACCACACCCCTGCCTACCATACCCCTCCCTACCACACCTCTGCCTACCATACCCCTGCCTACCACACCTCTGCCTACCATACCCCTGCCTACCACACCTCTGCCTACCATACCCCTGCCTACCATACCCCTGCCTACCACACCTCTGCCCCTCATACCCCTCCCTACCACACCCCTGCCTACCATACCCCTCCCTACCACACCTCTGCCTACCATACCCCTCCCTACCACACCTCTGCCTACCATACTCCTGCCTACCACACCTCTGCCTACCATACCCCTGCCTACCATACCATACCAAGCCCTTGTATGGTTTGAGTGCCGTATGCTACCATAGGGAGTGCCGGTAAATGCGTGATACAGGTCTATCTATCTATCTAGTGCCAGACGCCTTAACCCCGTAAGAGATGGCCACAAACAAATCGGCTCCATGTCACCCTGTCCCCTGGCATTTGACTGTCCTGCTTCCAACTCACACCCCCCTCTCTCATATACCTCTCCACCCCATCCCTCCATCTCATCCCCGGCCTCCCCCCTCCCTCACCCCCCTCCACCTCACTCACATACACTCTCCTCGTCAGTCTCTCACCCTCCATCCTCTCCACATGGTCATTGGTATTATTTGCTCACATACACCAGTGCCTCTTGTACTGTATACCAAGCCGTGTGGCATCAAATACACTCCACCCCACTGACTGCTGTTCTGACATTGGTTTACCTGAGGTGTTCTGTTCTAAAAGGTGCCTTGGGGTCTCAGTAGGTTATTTTATTGATTGACTGATTTATTTTTTTTGAGAGGGGGGGAGGGAATGTGTGGAGAAAGGAGGATGCCAGTTGGGTGTGGGGAGTGAGAGCTGTGATTGATGGGGGTAGGGTTGCATGAATCTGTCTATCTATCTATCTATTGCCAGACGCCTTAATCCCGTAAGGGGTGGCCACAAACAAATCGCCTCCATGTGGCCCTGTGCCCCGCCATTTCACTGCCCTGCTCCCAGCTCACACGCCCCTCTCTCATATACCGTACCTCTCCACTCCATCCCTCCATCTCATCCTTGGCCTCCCCCTCCCTCTTCCCCCCTCCACCTCACTCACATATACTCTCCTCATCAGTCTCTCACTCTCCATCCTCTCCACATGGCCAAGAGGCAGACTGCACAAGCCCTGGTACCAGATCCTACAGTGTGAGTGGCTAGAGGCTGCTGGGGCTGGAGTAATGTGGAGGGCGGCCATTAGGTGACCCATGGCCACGTGTGTATGTTGCCTTTATAAACGGTACACAGCCTGTACTGCCACTAAGGTTAGTCTAGCCTCAGGCCCCTACACTTTAAAGGCAGTGGCCACGTGTGTATGTTGCCTTTATAAACGGTACACAGCCTGTAATGCCACTAAGGGAAGTAGGCGGCTTAGCTGCCCTTAAATATACTGTTAGCCTAGCCTCAGGCCCCTACACTTTAAAGGCAGTGTAGTTGGTGTGCTTTGACCATTTATTTTGACATTCAGGTTACCGGTGGAATTAGGTCACAGTGGGTCTAGTGGGGTCAGGTCAGGTCCATAGACATACATTTATAACCATTCAGACCACTTCAGGTCATGGTGGAGGTGGTGGTCTAGTGGTCAGAGAAGAGGTCTACTGCTGGAAAGAATGCACGTTCGATTCCAGGCTAGGGAACGAAAGTCTGCTGATTTGAGTCTAAAACATGACTGAGCTGCACCACCCACTGAAATGTCTTAACACCCCTGCTAATATCATCACAGTCCTGAGTGAGACTTGTGGACAGTGGGTATTAGTGGCCAAGTGGTGACGTGAAGGACATGGGATGTAGAAGAACTGCTTGGCCTCGGGGAAATGGCTGTTAAATCAATGGCCTCTTCCGTAGCAACTTGTTTGGCACATTACACCTTATCATTCTCTTGTATGTTACTTATATTAATGCAGACACAGCTGGCAGCATTATCAGAAAGCAAGAGGAGAGTGAAAATTAATGTAATGTGCAGAACAAATCGCTAAGAAAGAGGTGCTGCGAAGGCGGTGGGGGAGGTGTGTGTTTATGTGCGTTCGTTCATGTAACCCCTCTCCATGGTTCAAAAATTCCAAGGTAAACACAGACGCAATAATAATAATAATAATAATAATAATAATAATAAAAGTAAAGGCCTACAGTGCTCCTTTCGCTTTAAACTGGCCTAAAATTGCCATCTCTTTATCCTGAATGCTGCGTTGTAGCAAAAGACAAAATGCTGGACTATGGTGTTAGTAATGAAGAGGTATAGATGTCGAGTAGTAGCATTATCCTTTTCTGCCGCTGAGGTACGTGATTAAAGTTGTAAAAGGAAAGGTTTGGGTCGAGGACTTATAATTCAAAAGTCAATGCAGCCACCAAATAACCTAGACTCACTAAAAATGCAATAAAACATCAACAGTGAACTATCAGATAACTCATCAAGACACAGGGGTAAGTATATAATTTGTGTATGCTTAAAAAATCTCGCTACCTAACTACACATACTCTTTGTAACACTGCATCGCGGTATGTTACAGTACTTTATATTCGTCTAAGGGAAGCAAAAGAAAATTGTACCGTAATTTCCTCTCTAAGTCTCTAAAAAGGTAACATTTAGTACTGCTGAGGTTTAAACTAATTTTAGGGAGAGAATTTGAAACTAGAAAGGAGTGCCAGATGTGGGAATTTTGTTCGTAGTTACTGACTTCGGCTTCATGTTATCGTCAGCAAACCCAAAATATCCCGTAAGAGGGTAGTATCCATGCAAATAATGTAGCATATAAATCTTTTACACAGCTAACTCGACCATAAGTGCAGCGATACTAGCATATAAACCAGCGAATTGATCAAAACTATAAAACCAATTTGAACTGCGCGGGCATCACATCGGAGACGCAGGCAAGGTTCCAAAATTATAAATTTTTTGAGCGTCCGGTGGACGTGTATAAAATTGTTTGTTTATCTTTCACTTTTCACGCTACCAAGCCACAAAAATATAAAAATCGAAATAATCGACCAAATAAAATTATTTCTAATACTTTTAAAATGCTATGAAGACTTTTTAAATCTCGGAAATTGGTTTAAGATCTTTATGAATACTTCCGAGGTTGGCGTTGGAATGGGAGTGTAAGTGTAACCGACGCCATGTTTCAAGAGAACATTTAGGACTGATGAGGTGAGTATCCTGCCTTGATTCCACATTTTCAAGCGGTTACAGTTAATTTACTTGTATTATTATGCCTGTGAAAATTAGATATTGCATTGGAGATAACTTAGAGGTGAGTATTTCTAGTGAGTATTTGTGTTTGGTGATCATAAAGGGCGACAAAGTCCAAGCAGATGGTGAAGAAGGCTGGCTTCGTGAGTATCCTGGTCCACTTCCATAATTTTACCTCTAGCTTCTGATTTACGTGCATAATTCTGCTTGTTAATATTAAATAAGTTAATGGAGCGTACTAGGGAGTAAGTATGTGAAGGAAATATTCGTGTTTTGAGGTGGTTGAAGGAATGGTGGTGTAAATGGAAGAACAGACGCCGAAGAAGACCAGTTTAGGTATCCTGCTCTGATTCATTTTTCGGCAGCTTCCATCTAATTTACTGACATAATTCTACTCACTAATGTTAAATAGGCAATAGAGATTACTTGGGTGTACATGTGTCAGGGAAAGTGGGTGTATTGAGATGTTATTTGGCATTCTTGTAAGATTTGACGTCGAAGATGGCTGGCGTAGTAAGTTAAGTATCCTGCTCTGCCTCCATATTTTCCTTACAGCCAATTCTCCCACTTAATTCTGCTTACTGTTGTTATGCAAGGTCATGGAGGTAAATAAGTGTGAGTTTGGTGGGAGAATATTCTTTGGAGATATTTAAAGGATGTTTTTTTTTGTGTCCTTGCCGAAATTCTCTAAACATTCTGCCCCCGAAATTCTTGTAATGTTCGTATATTATGCATTTCCTTCGATTTATTGGTTATTGTCGTTTTTTTTTTTTTTTTTTTTATGATGTGGGAGTTGAGGTATTTTTTTTTTTGAAGAGGATTCCACGTAAATATCTCCTTCAAGCCGATGACTTGTTGGAGAGGGATGCCTGCAGGTGGTGGCACTGATACAACCACGCCAGTACCATCCATCCATCCATCCATCATCCAATCCTACATTGCCCCTAGAGAAGCGTAGGAGCCCGGGGCTAGGCAGCTGGTCCTGACATTTAAGATGAGAGTGACCAGCCTCACTCATCCCTGAGTGGCATTACATGAGCAATCAACCCCAACCATCTCTTGGATATAAACCTTCACCGGCTCAATCCGACTGGAGCTCAGTAATTACCCACTAAACCACCAGGTGCCAAAATTTGGTTATATGGTTGCCACCCAGCGTAGTAAATAGTTTCCTGGTGTACAGGAAACCATTTGGCTTGTCACTCAGTGTAGAGTCACCCACAGGCAGAAGGAAAAGGAAAGAATGAAGGAAAGACAGAAGAGGGAATGTAAAGTCACCCGTAGGCAGAAGGACAAGGAAAGAATGAAGGAAAGGAAGACAGAAGAGGATGGAAGGAAAGAAGGATGGAAGAGGAAAGGACAGACACCGAGAGCAGCAATACATCGAGTGAGTGGATGGTGAGCGCCCCGACCTACCACTCCAGTACCGCTATTAATATATACGTTCCTCAATCCGTATCCCATGACAGCAGGATGTGGCACTGCAGAGAGGTAACTTCATCCTGCAGTCCACCGGGTTCACGTTTAGGTGAGGAGGGAGTCACAGTAACAGTTTTACTACCGCTGTCTGTTGATTTTAGCTCTGTACTTTTAGATCAACATGGATAGGTCATAAAGGGAACTGTGGGCTTAAGTTGGATAAGATTAATACTGGTTATCACAAAAAATCTTGTACAGTAATTAGGCAAATTGCTCTCAGCACTTCTCGGTTGGGACAGCCATTGCAAAGTCTGGGCAACGTGACTGTTTACTCTAACTGCATTAAAGTTGTGTGGCCTGTGTGAAAATACAATAGTGTGGTGCATTTATAACGCTGGTCTGCTACTCCACCTGGCTGTTTCTTGTGTGTTGTAACGACGGCTCAGTGTTATCAGTGTTAGCTGTGTATCATGTACTGTGTATTCATCTCCTACTGATACACACACACACACACACACACACACACACACACACACACACACCAATGTATCATGTACTGCCTATTCATTTCCTACTGCCACTGCTACACACACACACACACACACACACACACACACACACACAGCTGTGCCCACAACACATCAGATATTGCAGGTGAGTGTCTTGTGAAGCTCTGTTTACATACTGCCTTGTACAACAATTTTGGCCCCTCTTGGACTCTTCATGGGGTACAGGCTCAACATGTGGTGTATTTTCTTTGATGATAACAAGAGTAATATTGGTCACTTTCTCCCCCCACCTCCAACTAATTGTTCCTTTCACTTGCAGGTACGATGTTACTTGTTACTAGTGCGTTACTTGGGTTACTTGCAAGATGGCAACATGAATACAGAGTCAGGCAGCGGTACGTGGCAGCCTAAGTTACAGAGAACCAGTGGCCCCAGTGTAGTGGCTTTCGAATTAAGGTGAGTCTTTTAGCCTTCTTAGTGCACTGACACCTTAATTTAGTCTGGCAGGCTCCAAGTGATTTTAGTCAGTAGGTCAACTCTGGAACTGTCTCCCTCTGTATTTCCTACGTGAAAGGAGCGTTGTGGTGTGGAGGTGACAGAAAGCGCTAGGAGAAAGACATTGAGGTGGTTTGGCTATGTGGAGAGGATAGAGAGCTTGAGACTAACGAGGAGAGTGTATGTGAATGCAGGTGGAGGGGGGGGAGAGGGAGGCCGAGGATGAGATGGAGGGATGGAGTGGAGAGGTATATGAGAGAGGGGGGTGTGAGCTGGGAGCAGGGCTTTGAAATGGCGGGGGACAGGGCGACATGGAGGCGATTTTCTTGCGGTCACCCCTTACGGGATTAAGGCGTCTGGCAATAGATAGATAGATTGATACACCTACATGCAAATTAGTGTCTGAGTGTAGTATGTTCTCAGTTCAGAGCAGCGTCTTTCTTTGCCACTTCACTACGATGATGTCTTAGTTTATTCTTGCCATCTCCGGGTCATTTTATTCAACTTAGACCGATAATTTATGTCCCTAAGTGCTGTGTCTTGGTATAAGCTGAGGTCTTTCTGAACCCTGTTGAGAATGGCAAGCACAGGACAATCTTTTCACCTCTCTCTTCCTGTCTACGTATAACTCTCCCTTCCGTCCTTCAACTTCCTCCTCGCCTCTGCGTCCCATCCACTCACTATATGCTTTCTTCTTTTGCGCCACAGCCTGTTTCACCTCTTCTCCCATCCGTCTCTCAACTTCCTCCATGCCTCTGCTTCCCATCCACTCACTATATGCTTTCTTCTTTTGCGCCATAGCCTGTCTCACCTCTTCATTCCACCATGCTGTTCCTTGCACCCCCTTTCGTCTTCTCATCACCCCACACACCACCTCACATATTATATTTTTCATTTTGTCACTTCCATTAGCTTCAGAGGATGTTCACCCCTGTAGCTGGGCATTTTAAAGTTGGTGGTACATCCGCATGAGGCAACTGGCGGGCAAACTAGGTCTTTCATGAAACACTTTTATTCTTACAACATAGTCAAACAAAATGCCTCTCCATGTTTGTATCAGTTCAAGTCCATCCACCCTTGTTAGACTACACCTGGCCATCACCAAGCTGAAAAGGCTTGGGAATCTTGGCAACTTAGAACAAATGTTGTTAAGTCACATGGATGTCAGGCGAGAAGAATACTCTAATTCCTTGTTATCTGTTCCCTTTTTCCAGTCTTTTTTGTAGCACCAGTCGAGCAGGGCAGTACTCCCGAGGTGGATGGAAAGCTGATGACAGGGAGTGCTGGAGCTCCCGTTTCATCAGCCCTCAGGACTAGTTCCTGACCATCCCCCTTTGCTGAACTTTTTCAGTGTCTCAGTTACACAGAGAGTAGGCCAGCATGCTCTCCAGTACAAATTTCTCTAACTATCTTCACCAAACTACATGCACAGTACACACTACACTTCCTTTTCCAAAAATCAAAAATCATGGCGTCACAACACACAGCCTCGGAGTCCCCAGGGGGGGGGACCATAAATGCCCCCACCATCCGCCCCTCTCCCGGTGACGACTCGAGGTGCCTGGAACCACTGTCTGACTCTCTTCTTCTTCATTTCTGCAACATTCGCGGCCTTCCCTCTAACTTTCGCTCTGTTGAGCACCACCTCTCCTCCTCTAAACCTCACCTTCTTTTTCTAACTGAGACTCAGCTGTCTGAGGCAACTGACAGCAAACCCTTTTCTGTATCCTCCTACTTTCTCTATACTCATTTCAAAGCCAAAGGTGGCTGTTGTGTATACATACGCAACGACTTATCTTGCTCTCGTGTTCCTGAACTTGATTCTTCTGAATTCTCTACACTCTGGCTTCGGCTTTCCTGTCATTCTCTGACTAAATATATCTGTGCTGTTTACTTATCCCCTAATTCTACTGACCATCAAAAATTCTTCGACTATCTTACTTCTACGATGGAACACATTCTATCCATTTCTCCTTTCTCTGAAATCTCCATCCTAGGAGATTTCAATGTTCACCACTACCTTTGGCTCTCCTCTCCTTTCACTGATCCACCTGGTGAACAAGCCTACATCTTTTCTATCCTTAATGACCTAGAGCAGCTTGTACAGCACCCTACCCGTATCCCTGACCGCCTTGGAGAGAGCTCCAACATACTTGACCTCTTCCTCACAATTAATCCTTCTGCTTACTCTGTTAATTTTTTCTCGCCGTTGGGCTCCTCCGATCACAACCTTATTACCTTAACCTGTCCTATCACTCCGGTACGGCCTGTGGACCCTCCAGGGAAACGTCATCTGTGGCATTTTGGAGCCGCAGACTGGGAGGCCCTCAGGCAGTACTTCTTTGATTTTCCCTGGAATGATTATTGCTTCCATGGCCGTGAGCCATCTGAGTGTGCCTTGCGCATTACGGAGGTTATTCTCTCGGGCATGGAAGCATACATTCCTTTCTCATATCCATTGACTAACGCAAGAAAGCCTTGGTTTAATCACGCTTGTTCTAATGCTGTCCGCAACAAGGAGAGGGCCTACAAAAGGTACCGGAGCCAACCCACCCCTGAATCACATCATCTTTACGTTTCTGCCCGGAATCGTGCTAAGTCTGTTCTTCGCTCTGCTAAAAATAATTTCATCCATACTAAATGCTCTCAACTCTCCAACTCGAATTCTTCCCGCTCCTTCTGGCACCTTGCCAAAAGTCTTTCTAACAACTTTACCTCATCATCCTTCCCTCCTCTTTTCTACTCTGATGGTTCTGTAGCTATTTCTTCTACTGATAAAGTAGATCTCTTCGCACAGACTTTCTCCTCCAATTCCACCTTAGACGATTCCGGTGCTGTTCCTCCATCACTTCCCCCCTCTGACTTCCTCATGGCTGACATTGAAATTTCTTCAGCTGATGTATTTTCTGCCATCACTGGCCTCAGTACTAACAAGGCATATGGGCCTGATGGGGTCCCTCCTGTTGTTCTCAAGAACTGTGCTTCTGTGCTTACACCCTGCCTAGGCAAACTCTTTCGCCTTTGTCTGTCAACTTGTACCTTTCCTTCTTGCTGGAAGTTTGCTCTCATTCAGCCAGTCCCAAAGAAGGGTGACCACTCCCAACCCTCCAACTATCGTCCAATTGCTTTAACGTCCTGTATTTCAAAAGTTTTCGAGTCATTTCTCAATAGAAAAATTTTAAGGCATCTTTCCTATCACTACCTTCTTTCCGATCGTCAGTATGGGTTCCGTCAGGGACGCTCCACTGGCGATCTTCTCACCTACCTTTCAGACTCCTGGTCATCCTCCTTTCGGGACTTTGGCGAAAGCTTTGCCATTGCACTTGACATCTCAAAGGCTTTCAATCGAGTCTGGCATAAATCTTTAATTTCCAAGCTGCCCTCCTACGGTTTCTATCCTTCTATCTGTGCCTTCATTGCTAGCTTCCTTTCTGGTCGTTCTATAGCCACTGTTGTAGACGGCCATCGTTCTTCTCCTAGATCTATCAACAGTGGTGTTCCTCAGGGCTCTGTCCTATCACCAACTCTCTTCCTTTTATTCATCAATGATCTTCTAAGCTGTACATCTAACCCTATCCACTCATATGCTGATGACTCCACCCTTCACCTTTCCATTCGGTTTCCCAACGCCCATCTCAACAGTTGCTTCAACAAACAAGGGATGAGGCTATGGCACACCTAATGTATGACTTGGCTCGTATCTCTGGCTGGGGTAAAAATAATATGGTTGTTGTTTTTAATGCATCTAAGACTCAGTTCTTACACCTATCAACCCGACAAAATCTTCCACAGGTATACCCGCTAATGTTTAATAATATTCTGCTTAATCCTGCATCATCCTTGAACATGCTTGGGGTTTCATTTACTCGGGACTTATCTTGGAAAGATCATATTACATCTCTTGTAAAATCTGCTCCCAAGAGATTGGGTGTGCTAAGCCGACTCCGCTCTTTCTTTACCCCTGCACAATTGTTGACTCTATACAGGGGTTTTATCCGCCCCTGTGTGGAGTACAACTCTCATGTGTGGGGAGGCTCCCCACATACAGCCCTTCTCAATAGGGTGGAGTCAAAGGCTTTTCGTCTCATTAACTCTCCTCCTCTTACTGACTCCCTTCAACCTCTGTCTCTTCGCCGCACTGTTGCATCTTTATCTCTTTTCTATCGCTACTTTAATGGTCACTGCTCCTCTGAACTGTCTGCTTGCATTCCTCCACCTCTACGACGGGCACATAGCACCCGTCTGGCAGCAAACTCTCATCCCTTTTCTGTCCAACTCTCTAATGCAAGAGTTAACCGTTACTCCCAGTCTTTCATTTATGCAACAGGTCAGCTCTGGAACTGTCTCCCTCTGTCTGTATTTCCTGCTGCCTATGATCTCCAGTCTTTCAAACGCAGTGTGTCCAGGCATCTCAAAATGATCGGATCTTGAATTTGGCTCTCTATTGTATTTTGTTTTTCTCTTGGAGGGAACTGTTACTGCGGGCTCATGGCCTTTGGTTCCTTCTTCCTCGCATTAAAAAAAAAAAAATATTGTCAGTGTTATTCTTGTCATCTTTACACCACTGTGTACTTTAAGGCAGCATTAACCCCTTCAATCCAGTGACATATTGTCAGTGTTATTCTTGTCATGTGTACACCACTGTGTACTTTAAGACAGTATTAACCCCTTCAATCCAGTGACATATTGTCAGTGTTATTCTTGTCATGTGTACACCACTGTGTACTTTAAGACAGTATTAACCCCTTCAATCCAGTGACATATTGTCAGTGTTATTCTTGTCATCTTTACACCACTGTGTACTTTAAGACAGTATTAACCCCTTCAATCCATTGATGTATATAACATTTTGTTCTTGGTGTCTCTGGACCACTTTATTCAGTTTAAAACTACTCGTGAACAGTTGTTGAGTAACCCTGATCTGTCTGGTTGAGCAGACCTATCAATCTCAAGCAAGCAGCTCCCCCTGCAGGGCCGTGCCATGCAGTGAACCAATGTTTCCTTGCAGTGGACAGCACCTTGCCACTGCCAGGTGCGGGCAAGAGTATGGAGGTTGGGTTGCCAGACGGAATTTGCATCTGCATCCAGTAACAGGGACGCCATAGTAGGCTGCACATCATGCTGCTGTTTGGTGTTATGGTTACCACCCAGCGTTGTACAGTAAAGGGTTGCCATGGTTACCCCATAGTAGGCTGCACATCATCTATACCACAGTAGGCTGCACATCATCCTGCTGTTTGGTGTTACGGTTACCACCCACTATTGTAAAGGGTTGCCATGGTTACAGGAAACCAGTAGGCTTGTCACTCAGTGTAGAGCCACTTGAAGTGGAAAGAAGATTAATTAAAAGCAATGGGAAGGATGGAAAACAGGAAGAGAAGAGGCCAGACACAGAAAGGGAACGACAGGTGAAGGAAGAGGTAGACAGCACTACATCAAGTGAGTGGATGATAGTGGGACAGATACAAATAGGGAATGACGAATGAAAGAAGTAGGCAGCACTACATGAAGTGAGTGGATGATAGTGGCCAGCAGCCACCACTGCACCCGGGTATAGTATAGGGATTAAAGAAGGTTATACTGTATCTAACCTCGCCAGTCTCTCCTAAGCTGAATATAAACACCTAGAGGTAGCAAGAATAATCTGAAGCATATGTTTGGTCATGTGGAGAGGATGGAGAATGAGAGACTGACGAGGAGAGTATATGAGTGAGGTGGAGACAAAGAATGAGATGGAGGAATGGAATGGAGAAATATATGAGAGAAGGGAGTGTGAGTTGGAGGGAGGGGAGTCAAGTGGCAGAGGACAGAACACCGTGGAGGCAGTTTGTCTGTGGCTACCCCTTACAGGTTTAAGTGATGTGGTAATAGATAATGTCAGTGGATCGAAGGGGTTATATTTTCAATAATTTACAGAAAAAAAAAAACAATACAGTTCCATTTCTACCAATAAAGATGGTTTGCCACTTTGCTTTGGTGGTGGAGAGGGACGCCTTCATGTGGTGGCACTGATATGTCTGGGCGGCTACACTGCATGGTTAAATAACACCCCCAGCTACTGCCCTGCCCCCCGAAAAGTGGAGGGTGGACTACGGCAGGACAACTTAAGCCAGCAGTCCACCGGTTTGACGTGTCAGATGAACCTGGGGCTACATTATTATTAACTTGTACTACCACTACTACTGTGACACTACTACTACTACTACTGTGGTACTGCTGCCACCACCACTACTACTACTACTATTGCTACTGCTACAACAACTACTTACCTACCGTACCATCACCAGTCTCCTCTGCTTTACAGTACTTTTATTTTTCCACACCAGACTTACTCGTACAGTGAAAGTCTTGTGTAGGTAGTCAACAACCTTTAATCATTATTCTCTCCCTTACTGTCTTCTCTCCAGTGTTTTGTTCCTTTGCTTATCATGTGTCTTGGCTGTGAATTACTGCCATATGATCCCTGACAGGCGCTGGGAATGCAGTATTGAATTCATTTTAGTAGTCAGCATCTTTTAGTACCGGGTAATTATTCTCTCCCTTACTGTCTTCTCTCCAGTGTTTTGTTCCTTTGCTTATCATGTGTCTTGGCTGTGAATTACTGCCATATGATCCCTGACAGGCGCTGGGAATCCAGTATTCAGTTCAGTGCCACCTTATTCTATCTGTTGGTATTTGTCCCCAGGTGGCATGGTGGTTGTGTGCAGCAGTTTGGTGCAGAATAGTGGCGATACGTGACTGGTGGAGAAGGCCAGATGGACGACTCGTTACCATGGCAACCACCTGATGCTTACCGTGAGCATTGTCTTTGTAATAGACTTTTATTTTTGTTTTTGTTTTTTGTAAGCTTATTGATATACTCGACAGATTTTATTATTATATACTAACGGTAAAATAGGTCTTTGCATTTTGTCAACTTTTTTTCCATCTATCCATCTATCTATCGCCAGACACTTTCATCACGCAAGGGATGGCCACAAACAAATCGCCTCCATGTCATTCTGTCCGCCATTTCGCTTCCCTGCTTCCAACTCGCATCGCCTTCTCATATACCTCTCCATTCCATCCCTCCATCTCATCCTTGGCCTCCACCTCACTCACGTACACTCGTCTCGTTAGTTTCTCGCTCACTATCCTATCCATCATCTTGATAATACTTGCAAGTCATGATGGTTGGGTGGGTTGCAGTGATGTAAGTGGCTGCCCGTGGGTTAGAGAGAGAGAGAGCAGAGGAACAAACTGCAGCATGGCTAAGAGATGTGATTTAGAGAGTGAGAGAGAGTGCCCATGAGTTAGAGCAGAAGAAGAATCTATCTATCTATAGCCCGACGCCCTAATCCCGCAAAGGGTGGCCGCAGACAAAACGCCTCCAAGTCGCTCTGTCACCCACCATTTGACTACCCTCCCCCCAACTCACCCCCCCCTCCCTCATATACCTCTCAACTCCATCCCTCCACCTCATCCTCGGTCTACCTCTCCCTCCCTCCACCTCACCTACATACACCCTCTTAGTCAGTCTTTCATTCTCCATTTTCTTCACATGTCCAAACCACCTCAGTGTATTCCTCCTAATCTTCTCAAGAAGAAACAACTGCCGTATAATTAAGGGATATTATTTACAGAGAGAGAGTGCCCATGAGTTAGAGCAGAAGACGAAACTGCCGTATAATTAAGAGATATTATTTACAGAGAGAGAGTGAATGAGAATGGCCATGAGTTAGAGCAGAAGACGAAACTGCCGTATAATTAAGAGATATTATTTACAGAGAGAGAGTGAGTGAGAATGGCCATGAGTTAGAGCAGAAGAAACTGCCGTATAATTAAGAGATATTATTCAGAGAGAGAGTGAGTGAGAATGGCCATGAGTTAGAGCAGTGGTTGCCAACCTTTTTTCCAGGCGACCCCAATCCTGCACATGTAGCCATGACCGCGACCCCACTGGTTTTATACACTGTATGTAATGTATTATTGTATATTACTGGTTGTACGCTGTAA
Organism: Coenobita brevimanus; assembly: GCF_032717465.1. Classification (NCBI taxonomy): domain Eukaryota; kingdom Metazoa; phylum Arthropoda; class Malacostraca; order Decapoda; family Coenobitidae; genus Coenobita; species Coenobita brevimanus. The sequence goes on from NW_027642871.1 coordinate 108,010, forward strand.
CAGTACAGGGCAAGTGTAATTAATAGCCGTGTAAGAGAGGTACTGTAAGGTTGAAAAAGACAAAATTAACATCATTAAATGTTATTTTAGTTATAGAAATTTAAAGGCTTCATTTGAACCAAAACATCCACTTCTGAAACAATATTTTGTCACATTCCACAAAGACAAACTAAAATAAAAATGTTTTTTATCAGCTGATACATTGATTTTAATGGGGGCCTTGGGCCAGGATCTGGCTGGTAAGCATTTCCATTCATGGCTCAGTCGTAGAAAGTGCTACCTTCAAAGCATGTTCAGGGTGCAGCCAATTTCTGCTTTTCGTTTTGATGGCAGCCAGATATGCAAACCCTGATCCGCACAAATAGGTTGTAACGAACGGCAACAGCACTTTCACAGCCTCACTGCCGAGGCCTGGTTTCTCCTTCACAGTAGTCCAGAACACTGCTAGTGACTGTTTCATCATGTTGCACCTCGATGAGCTCCTCTTGCAGATTTGGGATGGAAGACTCTTCTTCTGAGAGGTCTTCGACGTGGACATCGAAGGGTCTGCGCACCCATTTGTATTTCTCATGCAACTCTTCATCCGGAATATATGTCAATCTCCTCACTCAGCTTCTCAAGGTGCTCATCAATACACTTTGTTCGTCCACAAGCGTGACGTCTTCATCTTCCTGAAAAAGGTTGAAGAGTGGAAAGGATGCAGTTTTCCCCGCTCAATCGTTCCCTTCCACGACCTCAGTTTCGCCTTGAATGCCTTGAGCTTTTCTGACACAAAGAGATGAGTTTTTTCTGTTCCTTGCATGGATATATTCAGCAGATTTAACACTGTAAATATGTCTGTTGGATATGCCAGTTTAAGCAACCACCTTGGTTCAGTAAGCCTTGATGCCAGTGCATGTTTCTTCTCGTTCAAGAAGATTTCAACCTCTGCACGCATTTCAAACACTCTCTAGAGCACTTTCCCTCGGGACAGCCACCTGACACAAGAGTAGTAAAGCAGGTGTTCATATTCCCACCCCGTATCAGAGCACATCTGACTGAACAGCCTGGAATTCAGAGCTGATGGTTTAGTAAAATTCACTATTTGAATCACATCTTCTGTCACGGAGTTAAGCTCAAGTGACAGTTTCCGGGAGGCAAGGTTTTCCCGGTGGAACAGACAATGAGTCACTATCCCAGCGGTGTCGACTTATTTTACCCTAGCGGTGAAACCCTGATGTGCCCCTAGCATTGCAGGTGCACCATCCGTGCACACACTGAAGCACTGATCCCAGCTGGGGCCTTCTTTCTTGATGAAGCTGTCAACCAGCTTGAACAGATCTTCACCTGTTGTTGTCGTCTCCAGTCGTTTACAGAACAGGAATTTCTCTTCCATGTCATTCTTCCCTTGGCACCGCACATATACCAAGAGCTGTGCATCGTCACTGACCTCAGTTGACTCATCCAACTGCAAGCTGAAGTTTCCGCTCTCCTTGATGGCAGCCACTACCTGTTCTTTGATGTCTTCCGACATCTCTTGAATCCGTGTCTGACAATGGAAGTTTTTTTTTTTTTTTTTTATTTTTTTTTTTTTCACCGCATCATCTCCCAAAATAGTACAAACCACATCAAGACTGCTGGCTTCACGAACTTCTTCCCAGTTGTATGTGGTTGTTTACACTTAGCAATTCTTTTTGCAGCCAGATAGGATGCAATTGTTGCTTGTTGAACATAATACACTCCTGTGTTCATAGGGGTGTCTAACCGCTGACTCTTCAGTTGTTTTTCTTTCCTCTTCAAATACTGGCGGTCTTTCCCCGCCAGCGTCGGGTGTTTTCCGTGGAGATGGCGCTCGAGCTTGTTTTCTTTAAGCGACTCATGGCTGAGCACTTCCCCACATCTAACACATTGAGGTTTTTCGACCCCACGATCGATGAGAAGCGTAAACCCAGTGTCAAGGAATTCTTCTTTGTACATCCGCTTTCTGGACGTCACTGAAGAATCTGAAATGAAATATATACTTGCTTAACAATAAATCAGACAAAAGATGCTGTTTGGTACCGTCCGCAAGGAGGGAAGGGGAGGGGGCCAAGGAAAGAGGAGGGGAAGGAGCCAAGGAAAATGAAGGAGGGTAGAAGGCCAAGGAAAGAGGAGGAGGGGAGGGGGTCAAGAAAGTGGAGGAGAGAGGGCTAAGGAAAGAGGAGGAGGGAAGGGGGCCAAGGAAAGAAGAGGGGGAGAAGTAAAGAGGAAAGGGGGCAAGGAAAGAGGAGGAGGGGGAAGGGGCAAGAAAAAGGAGGGAGAGAGGGGCAAGGAAAGAGGAGGAGGGGAGGGACAAGGAAAAAGGAAGGGGAGGGGTAAAGAGGAGGAGGGGAGGGGGCAAGGAAAGAGAAGCAGGGGGAGGGAACAAAGAAAAAGGAGGGGGAGGGGACAAGGAAAGAGGAGGAGGGCGGGGAGGGAAAGTGTAGGAGGGGGAGGGGGCAAGGAAAGTGCCCCCTTCCCCACCTCCTCTTCCCTTGCCCCCCTCCTTCTCCTCCTCTTTCCTTGTCCCCCTCGCTCTCTAAATATAGTGAACGGTGCCTTTCACTGACATACTTTGGTGCAATATTTCGTCGGCAAGTGAAATAGTTTCTTTCTCATATTTACCTAGGAATTTTAAAGAAAGAAAGACTGAGTGAAAGCTATACAGCACATTGCAATTCAGTATACGGGTAAAAATACATCAACTTACCGACAGAAGATGAACAAGTTGGTAAAGAGTGTTTGCCGTTACGACCGTACAGCTCGAGTGGTGGCCTGAGACGTGCCTCCGCCCACAGCCATACAGCGTGTTAGTAAAAACATCAGCGGAAAATCCGTAGACTTCTGGCGGAATTCGTAGTAAAGAAAAATATATAAACGTAATTGTTGATTCTTGTTTATGTATTTATGTATATATTTATTTATATAAAATTATAAGAATGTATATTCAATGTTGGTATCCCTGAGTGTCGTACGCGTTTGGTACGTGAACAACATCTTGTGTCCTGCAAACGTGAACCGTCCACGTTCAGTCTGAGCCAGGACTGGCCACTTTATCAGCAGTATTTAACACGATCACCAAAATCCTCAACCAATATGTGAATATATGCTGCAAACATCTCAGAATCAGGAATTGAACATGTTTGATATTTTGAGGGCTTGGCGACCCCAGGGTTGGGAGAGGGGGAGTTGGAGAGTAAAAGAAACTGCAGCATGGTTAAGAGATGTGATTGTGAGAGAGGGAGAGAGAGCCCATGAGTTAGAGTGAAGAAGAAACTGCAGCATAGTTAAGGAATATGAGTTAAGAGTGAGTGAGTGAAAGCGTCCATGGGTTAGAAATAGTAGAAGAAACTGCAGTGTGGTTAAGAGATGTGATTGGGAGAGAGAGTGTGATTGGGAGTGCCCATGGGTTAGAGAGAGTAGAAGAAGAAATTGCAGCATGGTTAAGAGATAGCCTTTGATTTAGAGAGAGAGAGAATGCCCATGAGTTAGGGAGTAGAAGAAGCTACAGTATGGTTAAGAGATGTGACTGATGGACAAGTAACGATGGCAGGTCCAATTGTTACCATGACAACCAGTTCACAGTATAATTAAGCCTGTTGTTTATGTATCATGTTGGTGTTGTCATTGGCCATACTCCTGTATCTAGTATTGTCAGGTATATTTGACAACACAATACCGGGTATTTCTACTAGCACGATTTATGTTTAAATACCATCATCATTATTATTACCGCCTTCACCACCACCACCATCACCATCACCATTATCGTCATCATCATCATCATCTCCTCCTCCTCCTCCATTATCGTCATCATCAAAATCATCATCATCATCATCGGCGACGCCTTGTTCCCCCTGGCTGTTTGAATCTGACGTAAATGTTTCTGGATGCCACCTTATCCTATCGCTAAGAAGGATAGTTAGCATGATGGTAGTAGTATAGTATAAGCTAATTTTTATACAGTTAATGTGCCGTGCAGTATTTATTATTATTATTATTATTATTATTATTATTATTGTTATTATTACTATTATTATTGTTATTATTATTATTATTATATTACTATAGTCAGTCACAGCCCGAATACTTAGTTGTGGTGACGTGAAATTCGAATGAATCTCCTTGGTTACTAGTCAGATCAACCCCCCCGCCCCCCAACCTGTATACTAGGTCGTGTTTACGTGAAATTCGATGAGCCTTAGTTATGGGGTAATGTGAATCTCCTTGGTTACTAGTCAGATCAACCCTCCAAACTGACTACACTTGGCCATCAACCGAACTGAAATGGGTTAGGGATCATTAGCAGGTTAGAATTGGGATAGGGATCATTATCTATCTATTGCCAGACGCCTTAATCCCGTAAGATGTGGCCACAAACAAATCGCCTCCACGTCGCCCTGTCCCCCGCCATTTCACTGCCCTGCATCCAGCTCACATCCCTCTTTCTCAAATACCTTTCCATCCCTTCATATCATCCTTGGCCTTCCCTTCCACCTCACTCGCCCACTCTCCTCGCTAGTCTTCCGTTCCCCATCCTCACTAAATGGCCAAACCGCCTCTGTGTATTCCTCCTAACGCTGTCTATTACATCCACATCCACACCAGTATCTCAGGCGACAGGGAAAGAGAAAGTTACCGTAGCTAATCCCTGTGAAAGATGACTGTAGTTGGTGCACCTTAACTTGGTGCAAAATGTTGTCCTTTGGCAGCTTATTTCACGTAGCAGCTGGCTGTGTGTGTGACTACCATAATACAAAGATAAAGAAGACATGGCGTAGTGCTGGTAGTGGACATCTACATACATACATACATATATATATATATATATATATATATATATATATAGATATATATATATATATATATATATATATATATATATATATATACAGTACTTACACAGACATACATCCATTATACATATATACATACATATTATACATTCACACATCCTGTACATTTTTTTTTTTTTTTTTTTTATGCGGGGAAGAAGGAACCAAAGGCCATGAGCCCGCAGTAACAGTTCCCTCCAAGAGAAAAACAAAATACAATAGAGAGCCAAATTCAAGATCCGATCATTTTGAGGTGCCTGGACACACTACGTTTGAAAGACTGGAGATCATAGGCAGCAGGAAATACAGACAGAGGGAGACAGTTCCAGAGCTGACCTGTTGCATAAATGAAAGACTGGGAGTAACGGTTAACTCTTGCATTAGAGAGTTGGACAGAAAAGGGATGAGAGTTTACTGCCAGACGGGTGCTACGCACCCGTCGTAGAGGTGGAGGAATGCAAGCAGACAGTTCAGAGGAGCAGTGACCATTAAAGTAGCGATAGAAAAGAAATAAAGATGCAACAGTGCGGCGAAGAGACAGAGGTTGAAGGGAGTCAGTAAGAGGAGGAGAGTTAATGAGACGAAAAGCCTTTGACTCCACCCTATTGAGAAGAGCTGTATGTGGGGAGCCTCCCCACACATGAGAGTTGTACTCCACACAGGGGCGGATAAAACCCCTGTATAGAGTCAACAATTGTGCAGGGGTAAAGAAAGAGCGGAGTCGGCTTAGCACACCCAATCTCTTGGAAGCAGATTTTACAAGAGATGCAATATGATCTTTCCAAGAAAAGTCCCGAGTAAATGAAACCCCAAGCATGTTCAAGGATGATGCAGGATTAAGCTGAATATTATTAAACATTAGTGGGTATACCTGTGGAAGATTTTGTCGGGTTGATAGGTGTAAGAACTGAGTCTTAGATGCATTAAAGACAACCATATTATTTTTACCCCAGTCAGAGATATGAGCCAAGTCAGACATTAGGTGTGCCATAGCCTCATCCCTTGTTTCTTGAAGTAACTGTTGAGATGGGCGTTGCGGGAACCGAATGGAAAGGTGAAGGGTGGAGTCATCAGCGTATGAGTGGATAGGGTTAGATGTACAGCTTAGAAGATCATTGATGAATAAAAGGAAGAGAGTTGGTGATAGGACAGAGCCCTGAGGAACACCACAGTTGATAGATCTAGGAGAAGAACGATGGCCATCTACAACAGCAGCTATAGAACGACCAGGAAGGAAGTTAGCGATGAAGGCACAGATAGAAGGATAGAAACCGTAGGAGGGCAGTTTGGAAATTAAAGATTTATGCCAGACTCGATCGAAAGCCTTTGAGATGTCAAGTGCAATGGCAAAGCTTTCGCCATAGTCCCGAAAGGAGGATGACCAGGTGTCTGAAAGGTAGGTGAGAAGATCGCCAGTGGAGCGTCCCTGACGGAACCCATACTGACGATCGGAAAGAAGGTTGTGATAGGAAAGATGCCTTAAAATTTTTCTATTAAGAATTGACTCGAAAACTTTGGAAATACAGGACGTTAAAGCAATTGGACGATAGTTGGAGGGTTGGGAGTGGTCACCCTTCTTTGGGACTGGCTGAATGAGAGCAAACTTCCAGCAAGAAGGAAAGGTACAAGTTGACAGACAAAGGCGAAATAGTTTGCCTAGGCAGGGTGTAAGCACAGAAGCACAGTTCTTGAGAACAACAGGAGGGACCCCATCAGGCCCATATGCCTTGTTAGTACTGAGGCCAGTGATGGCAGAAAATACATCAACTGAAGACATTTTAATGTCAGCCATGAAGAAGTCAGAGGGGGGGAGTGATGGAGGAACAGCACCAGAATCGTCTAAGGTGGAATTGGAGGAGAAAGTCTGTGCAAAGAGATCTGCTTTATCAGTAGAAGAAATAGCTACAGAACCATCAGGGTAGAAAAGAGGAGGGAAGGATGATGAGGTAAAGTTGTTAGAAAGATTTTTGGCAAGGTGCCAGAAGGAGCGGGAAGAATTCGAGTTGGAGAGTTGAGAGCATTTAGTATGGATGAAATTATTTTTAGTAGAGCGAAGAACAGACTTAGCACGATTCCGGGCAGAAACGTAAAGATGATGTGATTCAGGGGTGGGTTGGCTCCGGTACCTTTTGTAGGCCTTCTCCTTGTTGCGGACAGCATTAGAACAAGCGTGATTAAACCAAGGCTTTCTTGCGTTAGTCAAAGGATATGAGAAAGGAATGTATGCTTCCATGCCCGAGAGAATAACCTCTGTAATGCGCAAGGCACACTCAGATGGCTCACGGCCATGGAAGCAATAATCATTCCAGGGAATATCAAAGAAGTACTGCCTGAGGGCCTCCCAGTCCGCAGCTCCAAAATGCCACAGACGACGTTTCCCTGGAGGGTCCACAGGCCGTACCGGAGTGATAGGACAGGTTAAGGTAATAAGGTTGTGATCGGAGGAGCCCAACGGAGAGGAAAGATTAACAGAGTAAGCAGAAGGATTAGTTGTGAGGAAGAGGTCAAGTATGTTGGAGCTCTCTCCAAGGCGGTCAGGGATACGGGTAGGGTGCTGTACAAGCTGCTCTAGGTCATTAAGGATAGAAAAGATGTAGGCTTGTTCACCAGGTGGATCCGTGAAAGGAGAGGAGAGCCAAAGGTGGTGGTGAACATTGAAATCTCCAAGAATGGAGATTTCAGAGAAAGGAGAAATAGACAGAATGTGTTCCATCGTAGAAGTAAGATAGTCGAAGAATTTTTGATAGTCAGTAGAATTAGGGGATAAGTAAACAGCACAGATATATTTAGTCAGAGAATGACAGGAAAGCCGAAGCCAGAGTGTGGAGAATTCAGAAGAATCAAGTTCAGGAACACGAGAGCAAGATAAGTCGTTGCGTATGTATACACAACAGCCACCTTTGGCTTTGAAATGAGTATAGAGAAAGTAGGAGGATACAGAAAAGGGTTTGCTGTCAGTTGCCTCAGACAGCTGAGTCTCCGTTAGAAAAAGAAGGTGAGGTTTAGAGGAGGAGAGGTGGTGCTCAACAGAGCGAAAGTTAGAGGAAAGGCCGCGAATGTTGCAGAAATGAAGAAGAAGAGAGTCAGACAGTGGTTCCAGGCACCTCGAGTCGTCACCGGGAGAGGGGCAGATGGCGGGGGCATTTATGGTCCCCCCCCCCCTGGGGACTCCGAGGCTGGGTGAATTGACGCCATTTTTGGTGACTTTTGAATAGGAAGTGTAGTGTGTACTGTGCATGTAGTTTGGTGAAGATAGTTAGAGAAATTTGTACTGGAGAGCATGCTGGCCTACTCTCTGTGTAACTGAGACACTGAAAAAGTTCAGCAAAGGGGGATGGTCAGGAACTAGTCCTGAGGGCTGATGAAACGGGAGCTCCAGCACTCCCTATCATCAGCTTTCCATCTACCTCGGGAGTACTGCCCTGCTCGACTGGTGCTACAGTCTACTCCACACATACATAAACATACATACATACAGATACATGCACACACACTGCACATACATACACATATACAAACATACATATATACATACATATACATGCACACACATTGTACATACATACACTTATACATACATAATACATACATACGTACACACACATACTGTACATTCATAAATACACATACATACATCGTACATACGTACATACATACATACTGTACATTCATACATACATACACATATACATACATACATATATACATACATGATTCAGCAGCAATGCAATCAGTTTGTCTCCTGCGTCAATACTGTTCTGTTCATAGTACTCTGAGATGGGTTGGCCTGGTGCACAGAATAACACATGGCCTATAGTTCTGTCACCTTAACATGGCCCAAATTGTCGTCGTTGTACAGCTTATTTCACACAGCTGATTGGTGGGAAAAGACAATGCTGTGGCTGTACATCACTCACAGCACTTCTTCGTGACTAGCTTGACATTTTTTTTCACCTTAACGTAGCCCAGGTGTTGGTTGTAGCTTATTTCACATAGCTCAGTGGCAGAAAAAAACTGCTTTGGCTCTACATCCCTATCGCTGCACGTCGTGACCAGCATCATAGTCTAGTGGGGAACTATAATTATTACAGCTTGGCATTCATGATGGAGAGACGGCATTTTTAGGTGCAACCTATGTTCTCCTCAGCCGTTCCCTAGCACCGATTCGTGACTGGCATCATATACCAGTGTTAATCGCTGGCTACTAGTCACAATTCAGAGTAGAGTGATGGCAATTTTAGGCCAAGTTAGTGTAGAATGAGTATAGCATCATTGACATCATTCCTCTCAAAGACGGTAATTTTAGTCTCTGCTATAATTTAGTTTCAGATTTTGTTTCATACACTAACTTCCAAACTCATTAACTAGGTCTAATGTGCAGAATAAATCGGTAAGCAAGATGTGTTAGGAATTCTCAAGTGTCATTTGTAATAAGACCGGGAGTCTGCGTTGCTATGGAGATATTTGCTTTCCCGTCAACTTCATCTCTCCTTTCTGGCTTACGAGAGAGAGAGAGAGAGAGAGAGAGAGGGGTCGCTCACATCCTCACTCCGCGGTGACCAGCATAAAAATGGCGATATTTCACTAACTTCACCTGCCAGCTGTGTTTTTGGTACAGGCGGGTGTGTATATGGTTATTACAACACTGGATCACTTATGTATCGCCTGTGTACCTGAACAACATTATTTAGGCCAAAAATAATAGTCTTTCAGTATTGCCAATATAAGGAGGAAACGTACCATCCCAGTTACACTCTTAAGACAAATAAAAACAGCTTTACTTCCTAGTTTGTAATACAGTGATGGTTTGTATGGTGTTAATATTACAAGTAACACTATTTCCTATGGTATATCTCCTTTATTTTCTTATTATCCTGGTGGTAAAATCCACAGCTGGTCAACAGGTAATGCAGTGCTGATGTGGGAACTGTTGTGTGTCAGTCTGTGCTGGAAAAGGTTCAAGGTTTGGGTTGAACTGCTTCCTTCACGTCAGGTAATGTGTGTTTAAGCTGCAGTTATCATTGATGCGGCTGTCTGGCTGAACCCAAGTGAACACATGCCATGTAACAACATTAATTGCACCATCAGTTGGGTAAATTAAACCCCAGTATTTAGGAAAATGCTGGAGCACTGGCAGGTTCGAAGCATGGTTGGTGTGAAGTGGTTGGTGTGGTGGATGAAAGGAGGGTGTAGTGCAGAAAGGGAAAATAGGAGAGGATAGGCCAAGACTGATGCTGTGTGAGAACAGAACATTTGTTAGGGTAGGACAAGACAGGCCAGATGTCAGGCTAAGTTTGACTGTACAAAATATACCAGGTCAAGTGATTGGAAAGGCTCAGGTCAACTTATACCTGCTGTTTCTGTTCTTGGTATCCAAACCTGACAGTCTTTACTACAGCTCCACCAAGCAATGCAACTTACTGTTTTAATGGTAATAGTATTTTAGCTGCCTTGATTTATTTCTGTGCTATTACTGTTAATTATGTATGCAGGAAGGAGGCAATTTATTGGGTAGTTATGTAGTGTGATTAAAACAGAAAACCTATCTACACTAACAGCACATTAGGCAAACCCGCTGATTTAGTTCAGCCAAAACCTGTGCTGTATTTATAAACTGTTCTAAACATAAACTGTGTATATAACTGCCTGTATAGACGCTTAGCATCACTCAGGCAACTAACAAACACTTTACAAACTAATTAGTCAATATTACAGTGACAAAATATGACAAACAAACCACCTGTCATACTAGATAACTTATGGCGTTGAGTTTATGCTGTAGATTAGTTAGGATCCTTTATAAATGCCAGCCTGACGCTCTCACAACAGCCACGGGCCATGGTTATAAATCATCCCAGGCCTTAGTGCCGTATAGGATTCTTTGACGTAATATTTTGATCGCTATTCACAACGCCACCAAACCCTTCACAACGGAAATAATTCACTGCTAGAGGAACGTGTATATGGGAAGAAACCCCCCCCCCTCTCTCTCTCTCTCTCTCTCTCCAGCAAGGAGAGGTGATCTCCATGGTGACACAGAATCACTGTCTTATTCCAACATTTATTTCGTAACACCCCTACCTTGGCGATTTACTCTGCTCATTACACTTCAGTCTCCCTGTTTATGTTATCGATGAAAACTGTTTGATGTTAGTGATGGGAAGGATAAATGTTAGGGTGTAATATGAAAAATTATTCGCTAAGGAGCAGGTGTTGCGGAGTCTCCTGTGTTCTCTATAGAATTCTCTCTTGTCACATCAAGCTGAGTAAAATCATATGGAGGTGGCAGGAATAATAATAATAATAATAATAATATACTCCTTCTACTCAAACTTGACCTAAACTTGCCATCTGTCCGCCTTGACGCTGAGTTATAACAGTAGGTCAGCATTAAAATATGATGCGAGTCACGAAGAAGTGCTGTGGCCAGGATGTACAGCCACAGTACTGTCTTTTTCTGGCGCCGAACTTTTGTGAAATAAGCCGTGAAAGACAGACAACCTGGGCCATCAATCAATCAAGTAGGCTTCGTAACACCCATGCTGTAGCGATTTATTCTTGTTATAACACTTTAACATTGCCTTGTTTAGTAATACTATATACAGCACATGTAATTATAGCTTATATATATCTATACATAAATACATTGGACAAGCGTATACATTGCTAAGTGAAGTAGTAGTAGTTCTAGATGTTAAGAGTATGTATGCTATTGTGTGTGTGTGTGTGTGTGTGTGTTGTAGGCAGAATAAATCACTAAAGGATGGGTGTTACGAAGCCTACTATGCCACCTTAGCTAAGTACTCATCATATTACACCTGGATGATGTGTGTGTGTGTGTGTGTGTGTAATTGTGTTGAGTGTGTGTGTGTGTGTGTGTGTGTGTGTGTGTGTGTGTGTGTGTGTGTGTGTGTGTGTGTGTGTGTGTATGTGTTGTGTGTATTGTATGATGTTGATGAGTGTCTGCAGAGTTTTGAAGCGAATGTGAATGTGGTAATGATGGGAGATCTGAATGCTAGAGTGGGAAATGTAGCAGTTGAAGGTGTAGTTGGTATGCATGGTGTGCCTGGAAGAAATGAAAATGGGGAACGAATGATAGCGATGTGTGTTGAGCGAGAGATGGTGATTGGGAATACGCTGTTTGAGAAGAAAGATATTTATAAGTATACATGGGTGAGACAGGAGGGTGGAAGGGTTGTTGATAGAGCCTTGATGGACTATGTGGTTGTGTCTAGGAATGTAATAGGAAGATTGTTGGATGTGAGAGTTCTGAGAGGGGAGGGTGGAGGTATGTCTGACCACTACCTGGTGGAGGGAAAGTTAAGAGTAGGTAAGACATGGGTGAGAGCTAGGAGGGTTAGGTGTGGCAGGGAGGTTTTGAAAGTGAGTGAGTTAGATAAAGAGAGAAAAAGATAGAGTATCAGGAGAAATTGAAAGATGAGTGGAACGCAGTGAAAGATCGGGAAAATGGCAGCGTGGAGGAGGAATGGCAGCTGTTTAAGAGTGCTGTGGTGGGGCATGCAGAAGAGGTGTGTGGTGTGAGACGTGTGGGTGGTGGTGTAAGAAAAGGAAGTGAATGGTGGTGCGAGGAAGTAAGTATGGCTGTGGCTGAGAAGAGACGTGCATATGAAGTGTGGCTGCAGATGAAGGATGAGATGTCATATGAAAGGTATAAGGAGAAGAGGAATAGAGCGAGAAGGGCTGTGCGTGATGCTAAAGTGGCAGCAGATGAGAGGTGGGGTAGGCGGCTGACAGAGAATTTTCAGCAGAATAAGAAAATGTTTTGGAAGGAGGTGAAAAGGGTGCGAAAGGGAGAGTCTGGGAAGGAAGAACGAGTAAAATCAGAGGATGGAAGGATGTTAATTGAGATGGATGCAGTAAGGAAGAGATGGGCAGAGTATTTTGAAAGATTGTTAAATGTAGAGGAGGAAAGGGTGGCTGAGATCGTGGCGGATGGAAGGGTGCAAGGAATAAATGTGTTGGGAGAGTTGAATGATTCTTTGATCACGAAGGAGGAAGTGGAGAAGGCAGTAAAGGAGATGAAAACAGGGAAAGCTGCAGGTATGGATGGGTGTGCTGTGGAATGCCTGAAGGGTGGTGGAGTGACTATTGTTGACTGGTTAGTAAGATTGTTGAATGTGTGCTTTGAGAAAGGTATGGTGCCAATTGACTGGGCAAGTGCTTGTGTGGTCCCGTTGTATAAAGGCAAGGGTGATAAGTATGAATGTACTAGCTTTAGGGGTATAAGTCTGTTGAGTGTTGTAGGTAAGGTGTATGGTAGAGTGTTAATTATGAGAGTTAGAGAGGGTACAGAGGGAGTGATTAGTGATGAGCAGTGTGGCTTTAGGAGAGGGAGGGGATGCGTTGATCAGGTGTTTGCTGTGAGACAAGTGTGTGAAAAGTATTTAGCGAAAGGCAAGGATGTGTTTTGGGCATTTATGGATTTAGAGAAAGCGTATGATAGAATTGATAGGGAGGCTTTGTGGACTGTTTTAAGATTGTATGGACTTGATGGTAGGTTACTAAAAGGGGTGAAAAGTTTTTATGTAAATAGTAGAGCGTGTGTAAGAGTGGGAAATGCTGTGAGTGATTGGTTTCCCGTGAGAGTGGGGCTGCGACAGGGATGTGTGATGTCGCCTTGGTTGTTTAATATTTACATGGATGGTGTTGTAAGGGAGGTGAATGCAAGAGTTTTAGGTGGTCTGAGTCTGGTAAATGTTGATGGAGGAGAGTGGAATCTGAAGCAGCTGCTGTTTGCAGATGATACTGCACTGGTGACTGATTCAGAGGAGAGATTGAGACAGTTGGTAGAGGAGTTTGGAAGGGTGTGTGAAAGGAGGAAATTGAAAGTAAATGAGAATAAGAGTAAAGTGATGAAGTGTACGAGGTTGATAGATGGTAGGGGGATGAATATAGTTTTGAATGGTGAGTTGCTTGAGGAGGTAGATTGTTTTAAATATCTAGGGTCACATGTTGCTGTGGATGGAAGAATAGATGCAGAAGTGAAGTTTAGAATAAATGAAGTAGGAAAGGTGCTGGGAGGAATGAAAAAAGTGTTTAAATGTCGTTCGCTTAGAATGGATGTAAAGAGAAGGCTGTATGAGGGTGTTGTGGTACCGACTGCATTATATGGGGCTGAAACATGGAATATGGGTGTAGCAGAGAGGAAAAGTTTGAATGTAATGGAGATGAGATGTCTGAGGAGTATGTGTGGAGTGACGCGTATGGATCGGGTGCGAAATGATGAAGTGCGAAGGAGAACTGGAGTTGTTCGGGAGATGGCTGGCAGAGTTGAGCAGAGGGTGTTGCAATGGTTTGGGCATATGGAGAGAATGGATAATGAGCGATTGGTGAAAAAGATAACTGGATCTGATGTGAGAGGTGTAAGGCTGAGAGGAAGACCATGAATAGGATGGATGGACAGTGTGAAGAGAGCGCTGGATGCGAGAGGGATGTCTGTTGAGCAAGGAAGAGTGGCTGTGCGTGACAGAAATAAATGGAGAGAAATTGTGAATGAATAAGTGATGACGCAGCCCTGAGGGGATATTCTCCCGCATTTGGTCTGATCAGCTAGTCAGGTCAGGTGCGGGTAAGGGGATGGGTCTGTTATGATGTGGCAGGGGTAAACCAGTTCTGCTGTCGGGCCCTGCTGCGGATGTCACTGATTGCATTGCCCAGTTGACCCTTGTGCGGTGTGGTGCGGTGAGGATCTGTCCGTTCTCCCCTTTGGGGCTAAGATGCGAATGAATGTGTTTGAATGGATGAGTAAATGGAGAGTGAGTCATCCTGTCTCGGCTACCTCCCTTTCCTTGGGGGAAGCAGCCTAGGTATATAGATAGATAGATAGTGTATTGTGTATGTGTTGATGTGCGTTTATGTGTATTGTGCATGTTTAGTATGTGCGTGTAGTGTATAGGTGGTTTGTAAGTGTGTGTGTGTGTGTGTGTGTGTACTGTGAGGCTATTGAATTAAGTGCCAGTATACACGCATGCGATAATTAACTCCATGTTTAATTAATAGGTATACATGCTTATTTCCTCTGTCTCATTTCAGCACACTCACTGCCATCCCCACGCCCACACCAGCAGCCTGAGCCGTCTCCGCAACACACAAGGACCTGCAGGTGAGGTAGCAGTGTATTAAAGGCACACACACACACACACACACACACACACACACACACACACACACACACATAATGCATTCCCTAATCCTGCAGCATCACAAACACTTCATCACGTCATTCCTCTCAAACAAGAATTTTTACTCTTTCCTGCTGTACATTCACTTCCAGATTTCATCTCTCTCTCTCTCTCTCTCTCTCTCTCTCTCTCTCTCTCTCTCTCTCTCTCTCACACACACACACACACACATTAACCAGGTGTAATATGATGAGTAATTAGCTAAGGTGGCATAGCAGGTGCCGTAACACCCATCCTTTAGCGATTTATTCTGCCTATAGGACCTTAACATTGCCGTACACATTAATTATATGGTTTTAATATAAATATAGTTTACATCAGTAACCTGCATAAAGATGCTGAGGTGTGGAGTGCAGAATAAGTTGCCAAGGTAGAGGTGTTACGAAATAAAGCCAGTTGGAGTACCACCGTCAGTCTGCGTTGCCATGGACACCATAGGCTTTCCCGCCAACACCACCGTCCCTGTCAGCAGGTCTTCGAGGGGGGGGGGACTTTTCCGTGGCAGCTATTTTCAGTAATTCAGTTGTACAGTTGTGTGGCTGCATTTAGCGGTTCTTTGTACAGGGTAACGGCAAGGAAGCCAGCGGTGTTAGAGACATTTGTATAAAGTTCAGGAATATTGTACATGTTTTATTTTCATGTAACGATTATGTATTATCTGTTTAAAAAAAAAAAAATCGTTATTCCTAATAAGCCCAGACTAAAATCCAAAGCACTTGATCAGTAAATATATCATTATATAACGAACAGCACATCAGGAAGGACACTTTGGCCATTGTGGCTTTATCTGTTCAAGCACCCTATAGAATATCCAGATTCCACCCACACCCCACCCCACCCATTTAGGAACCCCTGAGAGAGAGAGAGAAGAGAGAGAGATGTGCCCCTCATCCTGTCTCCTGGGTGGCCCACATATAACTGACGATATTTCCACAAACGTAACTTCCGTGTGTTTGTGTTGGTACAGGGGAGTGGGTACAGGGTCATTACAACACTGGCATCATTTATGTATCGCGTTTATACCTAAATAAGTATATTAAAGGCAAAAGTATTGGTGTTACAGTGGTGCCAAGTTAAACAGCAATACTGTCATCCCACATCGGTCTGACAAGCAAAGGAAAGCAACTCAGGTTTGTGGTTCAAGGGATATTGAAGGCTTATATTGTCAAAGTAATGCGTCAAACATTATTATGTTACTGTCTTTACCACTAAGCCACTTATGTCGCAAAACATTGAATTATTATGTTACTGTCTTTACCACTAAGCCACTTATGTCGTAAAACATTGAATTATTATGTTACTGTCTTTACCACTAAGCCACTTATGTCGTAAAACATTGAATTATTATGTTACTGTCTTTACCACTAAGCCACTTATGTCGTAAATCAAGCACACGCTCTCAAAACAACAAATATTTTGTATGTGCCAGTTGAGTCTGCGTTGCCATGGAAACCACTCATTTTCCCGCCAACAGAGTGACGCCCTGTCATCCTGTCTCGTCGGTGGCCAACATAAAAATGACGATATTTCCATTATTTTATCTTTTACGGCTGTTTCTTTGGGGCAGGAGGGTGGGTGTATGGATAGTACAATACTTACACCACTTATTTATTGCAGACGTTGAGGATAAAGATTATTTACAGCAAAATAATATGCTACACAGTGTTCTCAAGTATAATAAGACCAATATCCTGCCGATTAAATCTTAACTCATTGCAAAATTACTGAGGCTTCTTGTTTTTGGTCAACTTAGAGTTCATGAAGGTTTAATTTTACGACTACTCATATTATAATAGAATCTAATTTCGTAAATCTCTAGCACACTGAGATCTGGGAACTGTGTGGTGTTCTGAAACCTCGAGGTGTTGGTTGAACTCACAAATGTCTTTGGTCGAGCTGATTCATTGATTCAATTCAGTGAGATCAGATAACCTCCGTGTTTGAACTACACTCTCATATGACTCTATTTTCACTAAGCCACAACAGCACATCAGTACGGTTAATTACCATTTATTATCAGCGACAAATATCTCAAGGAGCGTTAAAAAACAATCCCTGTTCTGGATCTTTCTGCTGAAATGATGAAGCTGGAATTGGCAGTCTTTGGCATCCATGTTGGGCCAGGGAGACCAACGCAACACAGAAATTACAAGAGTGATATCTTTACGATTTTTTTCATTTAAGAGATAATTTTGTCATATTCCCTGTATACGCAGGGAAACCCCTATGCCCAGTCGGTGAACGTCAGTGTCGCTCTTGGAGGGGTAGGGTGTACATCTGCGTCGGTTAGCCCCTGGCGCCAGGCCGTCTACCTTCACACTGGCATCATCTCCACCTTGCTCCATACCAACACCCCGGGCAACATCTCAGTCACCGTAAGTTAGGTGGAATGTGTAGACGCGTGCCGCCCAGCTCCGCGGTGCCTGGCTGTCTGGTTACTCGCAGCATACCAGTGCTACACCAGTTCCGCGTCATGGCAAGTAAGGAATAGTGTTTCGCTGAGGGTGGCGGATGGAGAGGGGATTATTGAGAGAAGCATGTGGAGTTGAAAGGAAAGACATACTAACAAATGAGGAAGTGAAGGAGCGTTGTGGTGTGGATGTGGATGTGACAGAAAGCGTTAGGAGAAATACACAGTTGGTTTGAGCGAGACTAACGAGGAGAGTGTAGGTGAGTGAGGTGGAGGGGGGGAGGAGAGGGTGGGGAGGCAGAGGATGGGATAGAGATATGAGAGGGAGAGGGGTGTAAACTAGAGGGGATGGCAGTGAAATGTGGAGGGGGGAGGGGAGGGCGATCAGGAGGCGGTGTCTGTGTCCACTGCTTACGAGATAAAAACGTCATGTAATATATAGATAGACAGAAATCATGGTGTAGTGTTAATAATTGTTCTTTATTTTTCATTTTATTTTGTATTAATCTCGTCATCCTTGTACTTATTGTTTTTAATATGCTGCGAAATAACGGGAACTACTGTATCATGTATTAACCTTAGTATCTCTGCCTTATGACATTCAGTTCTTCCTCCTCCTTTTCTTTCCTCTCCTGTCCTCTCCTCTCCTCCTTCTCCTCCTCCTCTTCCATCTTTTTTCCTCTCCTTTTTCCTCTTCCTCCTCTTTCTCCTTTCCTTGTCCTCCTCTCCATTCCACTTTCTCCTCCTTATCATTCCCCACTTCCTCCTTTGTCCTCTTCCCCCTCATTCTCTTTCCCTTGTCATCCTCGTCTTTCTTTTCATCATTTCCTCCTGCTCCTCCTCTCCTCCTGCTCCTCCTCTCCTCCTGCTCCTCCTCCTCCTCCTCCTCCTCCTCCCTCTCGAAATCGACGAAAAGATAAATTTACTCCACACACAAATAAAAACAGCAACACGTGAAGCGAGAGACGTTCTGCCATTGAGCTACGTGAAATCAGCAACAAAATCTGGGCCGAGTAAGAGTGAAATATATATGTACCCTGTGGACTGCTGTGTTGTCTGTTTGATAGAGAGAGAGAGAGAGAGAGAGAGAGAGAGAAGGGGGGAGGAAGTCGAAAAAATTAATCCTTTTTTTTTTAATGTCAAAGTATCACCACGATTTTTTTATGCATTTGCAATAAAAGTTAATTGTGGCCAGTCATAACTTAGCAGGATTTGTACTGTGTGTGTGTGTGTGTGTGTGTGTGTGTGTGTGTGTGTGTGTGTGTGTGTGAGTATAGGTCCATTGGCAGTGGATCAGTCCAACACTGTGGCTAATATAAACCCACTGGGCATTAAGGTGTGCCATTTACCTGCCCCCGATTGGCACACTGGTGGATTTAACCCCGTCCATTTATTTTGCGTTGACTGTACCTTTTACTCTCTCTCTCTCTCTCTCTCTCTCTCTCTCTCTCTCTCAGATGATTATACTCAGCAGAGGAGATAAAGGAGGCTTGGGTGTATGGGTGTGAGATGAGCTGAGGTGTTCATTTGGCCACGTAGAGAGGATGGAGTATATGAGACTGACAAGGAGAGTGTGTGTGGCTGAGGTGGAGGGAAGAAGGAGGAGCGGGAGTCCAACGATGAGGTGGAGTGATGAGGTGGAGACGTATATGAGAAGGGAATGTGAGTTGGAGAGAATGCAGCCTGTCAGTGGAGGACAGGGTGACACTGAGGTGGCAGATTTGAGTTTCAGTAGGTGTAGATTTGGCCATATAGAAATACAGGTTACTCATCCAAAGTGGCATTATACACACACACACACACACACACACACACACACACACACAGTACAGGGAACCTCTACAAATGGTAAGAAGCAGGCAAGAAACATTCAGATATTATGGATCTACAGTAAGAAGTGTGAACGTCGGGGGTAGGGTTGCGAGAGGCAGACCGAAAAAGACCTGAGACGAGGTCATAGAGTGTGACCTCAGGGATAAGGGACTGAATAGGGAGGCTGCCAGAGATCAAGCAGCGTGGAGAGCCATCATGTGACTAAGGCCGACGCATGCAAGCTTATTGGAGCTTTTATAAAAGATACGATACGATCACAGTACAAAGCAACTGATTAAGCAGCCAATAACTTAGTGTAGAATCCGAATGCAGTATAGATATCGCTGGGAAATAAGCCAGGAAAGATGTGATAAACTGTAGATTAGGAGGAAAAAATGGAAAACACAATCCACTGAGTGTCCACATATAGAGCCACATGGAAATTTATATTAGACCACCGCCATTAAGAAATAAAAGGACCTTTGAACATGAGGCAACGTAAGAACAAGAGAGAGAGAGAGAGAAAATAAAAACGAAACGACAATGGACGGTATAAAGATTCGTCGAAGTTACATAAGGGTCCCCTACATTATGTGGGAATTTTCTTTATTGCAAGCCCCGCCCCCAATGCGGCGTCTACCTGTCTGCCTCTAACCCATTTAAAAACCCCTATGCCCAGTCAGCGACCCTCAGTGTCGCTCTTGTTGTGGTGTAGTATATATCTGCTTCGGTTAGGCCAAGGCGCCGTCTACCCCTTCATCCGCTTCTCGCTGCCACACCAACGAATCAACGATCACCGCCTCAGTTACCAAATGTTAGAGGTAGGGTGCAGACGCACGCCGCCCAGCTCCGCGGCGCCTGGCTTGCCCACAGGGTACCAATGCACACCAGTCTCGCGTCATGGCAAGGGCGGAACATGTTCGTGTTTCGCTGAGGGTTCACTTAAGCACCAATAGTTTATTTATTACTGACCCTTTTATTAATCAACTACTTAGTTCACACCCTGCAATTCACTTAAGACTCTAAACCACCCCTACACCCATTATCAAGATCACGGCAACCACGTAATAACCCGCCATCCTCATATCCAGCACCACCGCCTCAGACCCTGACCCCTCCATACTCCCCTTCCTCCACCCCTCCCCTTTCCTTATCCCCCTACCCAAGCCCCCCAGGGCTACAATACCTTACCCTAACACCCGTATCCTACAATCCTACCCAGGCTTCTGGAGCCGGAAAAATCAGATGAACCTGAGAGGCAGCCAATAAGCTAATGCTTGGCAGAGAAAGCCGTAGCTATTCACTCCTCCCGTCCTTAAGTAACAACACAGTGCACGTGCGAGACCCCCCCCCCTTCCCAACACCAAACACACGCACGTTGGGTTAAGCCCCGACACTCTTTCTCTTAGTCTAAATTCTTCCTCTCCTACTTATTAAAAAAAAAAAAAAAAAAAAAAAAAACATGCACTTTACACAATGCAACCAGGACCAGAGCTCTCAGTAAGGCCGGGAGACTAAATTAAGGCCTAGTTCCTGCCGCCACGTGTCGTCGCCCTGGTTGCATAACACTCATCACATATACACAGTCATTCTTTACCTTCCTTCCTTTCCCCCCCTTTTCTATACGTCATTATTATATTATATCATAGTCATTTGTAGCGAAGTGATAGAGTAATCCATCCTCAACCATGAACTCACTAGTACTAACTCCTAGTGCTCTATGTGCATCTTTAATTTCTTCTCTAGTCACTTCTACTTCTCCATCTCGTATACATTGAAGATACTGTTCCTTCATTCTTTTATACAGTGGATGCGCATCCTGTCTGGGTCTCACTACCAACTCTCTCCATCTTATTATATCTCTTTCTTTATCTTCATCGATCCTGGATATCTGATAATCCTCTTTCTCGCACTCACTATCATCATCATCCTTTGTTCTCTCTCTTATCTTTGGTTTTGTACCCGTAACTGCGAGAACTCTGTCCTCCGACAACACTTGGCCTCGATGTCTAGATAAGGCGTCTGCTACAACATTATCCCAAATAGTCCACTTCTGATTTTAAAAAATGACACTTGGACAATCTTAGAGAAAGATTGGCATCACTCAATCTTCCCAGCACTATATCTAAATTCCTTAAATGTTCCTCCCAAGTCTCGCCCTGAATGATTATGTCATCCAGGTACACATGTGTGATGGAGCCCGTAAGCCCAATTAACACATGGTTAATCACTCTCTGAAACGCAGCTGGTGCTTCTTTAAGTCCAAAGGGAAGCACATTGTACTCCCAGTGACCTTCAGGAGAGGAAAAGGCTGTCTTTTCCTTACAATCCTCTGATAATGGTATCTGATGGTACCC
This sequence comes from Coenobita brevimanus, assembly GCF_032717465.1. Lineage (NCBI taxonomy): Eukaryota > Metazoa > Arthropoda > Malacostraca > Decapoda > Coenobitidae > Coenobita > Coenobita brevimanus. The sequence continues at coordinate 129,623 of NW_027642871.1, forward strand.
CTGACGGAGGTCCAAACAGCTGAAATAACGACTCTTTCCCAGCTGTGCTAAGATGTTCTGAATGTTAGGTAGAGGGAATCGATCCTCTCTGATATCTAAAATCCAAACATAATCTCAATCCGCTCTCTTTCTTAGCTATAGGCACCAGGGGTGCGTTGTAAGGACTTCGGGAGGGTCGTATAACTCCTTGCTCCAACATAGTTTTCAAGCTTTCCTTGACCTCTTCATGATACTTTACCGGAATAGGATAAGGTTTTCTATAAGCTATTTCCGGGGTCACAGTCACTATTTCATGATAGTAGTAAGGGGTCACATTCAGGGGTTCATCCTCCAATGCGAACACTGTCGGATACTTCATTATCAGTGCCCTTAGAGCTTCATTCTCTTTACTCATCAAATGTGGAGAAAACATACTATCAACTAAGGCAAAGAGTTTCTTCATCCGTGCCCTCTCGGTCATTCTAGTCTCTTTCATCATGACTCCTGATACAATTTCTCCTTGGCTTTTTCCATTAAGAGCCTGATTTTTTTCATTTATATCCCAAGATACTCTACTACACGGCCTGATATGACCCAGACATGTACCTCCCTTGAGTTCGATCCTGTCCGGACTAGGATTGACGAACCTCACCTTAAAATGAAATCGCGATTTCTCTCGTGCCTTCTCTACTTCCTCTGGCCCTTCTCGTTCTGGGATCCCAGCTTTCTCCTGTAATAACACTAATCCTGGGCACAATGTAGATGCCAACATGTTTCCTTCCTGAGGTTCAAAGATAGCCGCTTCGCTTGACCGCATTCTTACTTCTAAAATGACGGTACCGCAAGTCCAAGGACCTATAGTATCACAGCTTTTGCTACCTCTACGTCCGCTTCCGACTCATTCTTCACTGGTGCCGCTCCTTTATACTCTAGAGGGACAATATTTACAGATTCGCCCTCTATATACAAGGTCAGAGGATTCGTTAGTAACTCCATCCTAGTGCTGAGCATAAAATCCATCCCAAGCAACATGGGTGCTGGTAAGCCTAAGCTTCCTACTATAATAAAGGTATGAGCATACCACTTATTTCCAATTTGAAGTTTAACCTTTATAGCTCCGTCAGTCAGTATCTCATCTCCACTTACGTTAAATAATTTAACCGTTTCCTCTGATTCCCAGTCATCTTGCTCAACGTTCCTTTTTAACTGTTGATATACTTCTCTCGTAATCAACGACCTAGCAGCTCCTGTGTCAATCAAAGCTACGACACTTTCATCTAGGCCTTTCACATTCACCATCATTGCGACTAGTTTCTCGTAGTCCACGAGTGAGGCGATCGGAACTGGGTCGGCGTTTTTTTTTTTTTCTGAGTCCAAGGTGTAGCACCTGACTGTCTCTCATCTGACGTCTGTCCCCATTGATTAATTCTCGCCCTCCCTCTATTGTCATCTCTTTCCCACTCTTGCGCTCTTCTTCTTCCCACCCAACACTGCCGTGCCTGGTGACCAGGTTTATTGCAGTGGTAGCATCTCCCTGCCTGATTATTAGTAGCGCCTGTCTGACTAGAAGTAGGGCCAAACCTCCAGTTGCATTCTCGAGCAATATGGCCTTTACCTTTACCGTGGCAGTAATAGCACTCAGCCACGGGGCAATTCTTAGCAATGTGTCCTGCCTTTTTGCATGAATAACAAGTAATAGGTGGAGGCGCTCTCACTCCTTGAGCTCCACCACTTTTATTGAGGCCAGTGCGAGGTTTCGGCTTTTCTGTTGTCACTACATTTATAGTAGGCTTATTTTTCTCTGTCCTCTCTAACAACTTTAACTTTGGGTGCGTTTCTGCATATCTTAGCATAGCTGCCAAGATCCTATAAGGGTCCTCACGATCCACATCGCTCAACATGTCTTGCACCTCCGGCGGTACACTCTTAAGTAACGCACCTGCAGCTACTTTGTCTATAACATCTTCATGTCCTGGCTCTACCTCGTTCGCTTGAGTACTCAAAGTCTCAAGACGCACAAAGAATTGGTGAAATTTGTGATTCATGCAGGCATTGTTGCACGTACACAGTGATGCACGCACATATGGATGCACGCACGCATTGATGCATTCAGACACTGATACACGCACACGGCAATGTATGCACACACTGATGCACACAGACGCTGATGCATACACACACTGATGAGTACACACACTGATGCACACACATTTATCAATACTCGCATGGACACATTTATGAAGGCATCCATTAACACACACACACACACACACACACACACACACGATTATACTATATGATACTTATTCATTTTTTATAGACGAAGATAGTCGTCCGTTTGCAGCTCATTTTCCATAGCTCAGTAACAGAATAAGGCAATACTATTGCCAAGCATATTTGTCATACCACTTCTTCGTGACTAGCACCATATTCTAGTGTTAACCCTTTGTCACAGCACTTTATTTAAGAAAGAGATTGCAATTTTACGCCAAGTTAGAGTGAACAGGGTATAGCTATGATGACGAAACACATATTTATCTCTTGGTTTCCAGATCACTGCACGCGCACTCCTCAGGTCACGTCTTCCATAGAACAGACAACAGAGGGACAGACAGCGTAACTGAATGGCAGGCTAGAGATGGAGTGAGAAGACGAGGTACACAGAAAACAAGATAGAGATGATACGCGCAGATCCACCGATATCGGAAAGAACAAGCTAACAGCCAATGGATCAGAGTGGAGAAAGGTGAGAGGGGTCCTTATCCTGCAATGGTGTGTCACAAGCTGGTAA
>NW_027642872.1:0-70000 GCF_032717465.1 Coenobita brevimanus
ACATAAGTGGCTTAGTGGTAAAGACAGTAACATAATAATTCAATGTTTGACGACATAAGTGGCTTAGTGGTAAAGACAGTAACATAGTAATTCCACGTTTTACGACATAAGTGGCTTAGTGGTAAAGACAGTAACATAATAATTCAATGTTTTACGACACAAGTAGCTGTGTGGTAAAGACAGTAGCATAATAATTCAATGTTTGACGCATTACTCTGACAATAAAGTGTGTGCTTGATTTACGACATAAGTAGCTGTGTGGTAAAGACAGTAACATGATAATGTTTGACGCATTACTCTGACAATATTAGTCATCAATATCCCTTGATCCAGACACCTGAGTTGCTTTCCTTTGCTTGTCAGACCGATGTGAGATGACAGTATTGCTGTTTAACTTGGCACCACTGTAACACCAATACCTTTGCCTTTAATAGACTTATTTAGGTATAAACGCGATACATAAATGATACCAGTGTTGTAATGACCCTGTACCCACTCCCCTGTACCAAACACACATGGATGTTACGTTTGTGGTAATATCGTTATTTTTATGTGGGCCACCGAGGAGACAGGATGAGGGGCACATCGCTCTCTCTCTCTCTCTCTCTCTCTCTCTCTCTCAGGGGTTCCTAAATGGGTGGGGGGGGGGGGGGTGGAATCTTAATATTCTATGGGGTGATTGAACAGATAAAGCCAAAATGGCCAAAGTGTCCTCTCTGATGTGCTGTTCGTTATACAATGATATATTTACTGATCAAATGCTTTGGATTTTAAGTTGGCTTATTAGGAATGGTGATTTTCTTTGAGATCTCAGATAATACATAATCATGCTACATAAAAATACAACATGTACAATATTCCTGAACTAGGCTATATAACAACGTCTATAACACCGCTGGCTTCCTTGCCGTTACCCTGTACAAAGAACCGCTAAATGCAGCCAGACAACTTTACAACTGAATTACTGAACATAGCTGCCACGGAAAAGTCCCCCCCCCCCCCGAAGAACTGATGACAGGGACGGTGGTGTTGGCGGGAAAGCCTATGGTGTCCATGGCAACGCAGACTGACGGTGGTACTCCAACTGGCTTTATTCCGTAACACCTCTACCTTGGCAACTTATTCTGCACTCCACACCTCAGCATCTTTATGCAGGTTACTGATGTTAACTATATTTATATTAAAACCATATAATTACTAAACAAGACAATGTTGAGGTGTTATAGGCAGAATAAATCGCTAAAGGTTGGGTGTTAAGAAGCCTACTATGTCACCTTAGCTAATTACTCATCATATTACACCTGGTTAATGTGTGTGTGTGTGTGTGTGTGTGTGTGTGTGTGTGTGTGTGTGTGTGTGTGTGTGTGTGAGAGAGAGAGAGAGAGAGAGAGAGAGAGAGAAACGAAATCTGAAAGTGAATGTATGAAGGAGTAAAAATTCTTGAGTTTGAGAGCAATGAAGTGATGAAGTGTTTGTGATGCTGCAGGAGTAGGAAATGAATTGTGTGTGTGTGTGTGTGTGTGTGTGTGTGTGTGTGTGTGTGTGTGTGTGTGTGTGTGCCTTTAATACACTGCTAACTCACCTGCAGGTCCTTGTGTGTTGCGGAGACGGCTCAGGCTGCTGGTGTGGGCGTGGGGATGGCAGTCAATGTGCTGAAATGAGACAGAGGAAATAAGCATGTATACCTATTAATTAAACATGGAGTTAATTATCACATGTGCGTATACTGACACTTATTAAATATCCTCACAGCACGCACACACACACACACACACACACACACACACTTGCATGCATACTCTTAACATCTAGAATTAAATACCCTCATAGTACACACACACAACTTACAAACCACCTATACACTACACGCACATACTAAACATGCACAATACACATAAACGCACATCAACACACATACACAATACACACACACACACAACACATAATTACACACACACACACTCAACACAAGTACACACACACACACTCAACACAATTACACACACACACACACACACATCATCCAGGTGTAATATGATGAGTACTTAGCTAAGGTGGCATAGTAGGCTTCGTAACACCCATCCTTTAGTGATTTATTCTGCCTATAACACACACACACACACACACACACACACACACACACACACACACACACTAGCATGCATACTCCTAACATCTAGAATTACTACTACTACACTTAGCAACGTATACGCTTGTCCAATGTATTTATGTATAGATATTTAATAAGCTATAATTACATGTACTGTATGGTATTACTAAACAAGACAATGTTAACGTGTTATAGCAAGAATAAATCGCTACAGGATGAGTATTACGAAGCCTACTTGATTGATTGATGGCCCAGGCTGCCTATCTTTCACGGCTTATTGCACGAAGTTCAGTGGCAGAAAAAGACAATACTGTGGCTGTACATCCTGGCCACAGCACTTCTTCGTGACTAGCATCATAGTTTAATGCAAATTACTGTTATAACTCAGCGCTCAAGGTGAACAGATGGCAATTTTAGGCCAAGTTTGAGTAGGAGTATAGCCTGTAGTTTTTATTATTATTATTATTATTATTATTGTTAGTATTATTATTATCATCATCATTATTATTATTATTATTATTATTATTCCTGCCACCTCCAGACGATTTTACTCCGACGTGATAAGACCGAATTCTATAGGGAACACAAGAAACTCCGCAACACCTGCTCCTTAGCGATTTATTTTGCATATTACACCTTAATATTTATCCTTCACATCACTAACATCAACAGTTTTCATCGATAACATAAACAGGGAGACTGAGGTGTAATGAGCAGAATAAATCGCTAAGGTAGAGCTGTTACGAAATAAAAGTTGGTATAAGACAGTGAGTCTGCGTTACCATGGAGACCACCTCTCCTTGCTGGTAGGGGAGAGAGAGAGAGAGAGAGAGAGAGAGAGGAACTAAGGCCTGGGATGATTTATAACTATGGCCCGTGGGTGTTGTGAGAGCGTCAGGCTGGCATTTATAAAGGATCCTAACTAATCTACAGCATAAACTCAACGCCATAAGTTATCTAGTATGACAGGTGGTTTGTTTGTCATATTTTGTCACTGTAATATTGACTAATTAGTTTGTAAAGTGTTTGTTAGTTGCCTGAGTGATGCTAAGCGTCTATACAGGCAGTTATATACACAGTTTATGTTTAGAACAGTTTATAAATACAGCACAGGTTTTGGCTGAACTAAATCAGCGGGTTTGCCTAATGTGCTGTTAGTGTAGATAGGTTTTCTGTTTTAATCACACTACATAACTACCCAATAAATTGCCTCCTTCCTGCATACATAATTAACAGCAATAGCACAGAAATAAATCAAGGCAGCTAAAATACTATTACCATTAAAACAGTAAGTTGCATTGCTTGGTGGTGCTGTAGTAAAGACTGTCAGGTTTGGATACCAAGAACAGAAACAGCAGGTATAAGTTGACCTGAGCCTTTCCAATCACTTGACCTGGTATATTTTGTACAGTCAAACTTAGCCTGACATCTGGCCTGTCTTGTCCCACCCTAACAAATGTTCTATTCTCACACAGCATCAGTCTTGGCCTATCCTCTCCTATTTTCCCTTTCTGCACTACACCCTCCTTTCATCCACCACACCAACCACTTCACACCAACCATGCTTCGAACCTGCCAGTGCTCCAGCATTTTCCTAAATACTGGGGTTTAATTTACCCAACTGATGGTGCAATTAATGTTGTTACATGGCATGTGTTCACTTGGGTTCAGCCAGACAGCCGCATCAATGATAACTGCAGCTTAAACACACATTACCTGACGTGAAGGAAGCAGTTCAACCCAAACCTTGAACCTTTTCCAGCACAGACTGACACACAACAGTTCCCACATCAGCACTGCATTACCTGTTGACCAGCTGTGGATTTTACCACCAGGATAATAAGAAAATAAAGGAGATATACCATAGGAAATAGTGTTACTTGTAATATTAACACCATACAAACCATCACTGTATTACAAACTAGGAAGTAAAGCTGTTTTTATTTGTCTTAAGAGTGTAACTGGGATGGTACGTTTCCTCCTTATATTGGCAATACTGAAAGAATATTATTTTTGGCCTAAATAATGTTGTTCAGGTACACAGGCGATACATAAGTGATCCAGTGTTGTAATAACCATATACACACCCGCCTGTACCAAAAACACAGCTGGCAGGTGAAGTTAGTGAAATATCGCCATTTTTATGCTGGTCACCGCGGAGTGAGGATGTGAGCGACCCCTCTCTCTCTCTCTCTCTCTCTCTCTCTCTCTCTCTCTCTCTCGTAAGCCAGAAAGGAGAGATGAAGTTGACGGGAAAGCAAATATCTCCATAGCAACGCAGACTCCCGGTCTTATTACAAATGACACTTGAGAATTCCTAACACATCTTGCTTACCGATTTATTCTGCACATTAGACCTAGTTAATGAGTTTGGAAGTTAGTGTATGAAACAAAATCTGAAACTAAATTATAGCAGAGACTAAAATTACCGTCTTTGAGAGGAATGATGTCAATGATGCTATACTCATTCTACACTAACTTGGCCTAAAATTGCCATCACTCTACTCTGAATTGTGACTAGTAGCCAGCGATTAACACTGGTATATGATGCCAGTCACGAATCGGTGCTAGGGAACGGCTGAGGAGAACATAGGTTGCACCTAAAAATGCCGTCTCTCCATCATGAATGCCAAGCTGTAATAATTATAGTTCCCCACTAGACTATGATGCTGGTCACGACGTGCAGAGAAAGGGATGTAGAGCCAGAGCAGTTTTTTTTTCTGCCACTGAGCTATGTGAAATAAGCTACAACCAACACCTGGGCTACGTTAAGGTGAAAAAAAAAAATGTCAAGCTAGTCACGAAGAAGTGCTATTAGTGATGTACAGCCACAGCATTGTCTTTTTCCACCAATCAGCTGTGTGAAGTAAGCTGTAAAACGACGACAATTTGGGCCATGTTAAGGTGACACAACTATAGGCCATGTGTTATTCTGTGCACCAGGCCAACCATCTCAGAGTACTATAAACATAACAGTATTGACGCAGGAGACAAACTGATTGCATTGCTGCTGAATGTATGTATATATGTATGTATGTATATGCGTATGTATGTATGAAAGTACAGTATGTATGTATGTACGTATGTACGATGTATGTATGTGTATTTATGAATGTACAGTATGTGTGTGTATGTATGTATGTATTATGTATGTATAAGTGTATGTATGTACAATGTGTGTGCATGTATATGTATGTATATATGTATGTTTGTATATGTGTATGTATGTGCAGTGTGTGTGCATGTATCTGTATGTATGTATGTTTATGTATGTACAGGATGTGTGAATGTATAATATGTATGTATATATGTATAATGGATGTATGTCTGTGTAAGTACTGTATATATATATATATATATATATATATATATATATATATATATATATATATATATATATATATATATATGTATGTATGTAGATGTCCACTACCAGCACTACGCCATGTCTTCTTTATCATTGTATTATGGTAGTCACACACACAGCCAGCTGCTACGTGAAATAAGCTGCCAAAGGACAACATTTTGCACCAAGTCAAGGTGCACCAACTACAGTCATCTTTCACAGGGATTAGCTACGGTAACTTTCTCTTTCCCTGTCGCCTGAGATACTGGTGTGGATGTGGATGTAATAGACAGCGTTAGGAGGAATACACAGAGGCGGTTTGGCCATTTAGAGAGGATGGGGAACGGAAGACTAGCGAGGAGAGTGGGCGAGTGAGGTGGAAGGGAAGGCCAAGGATGATATGAAGGGATGGAAAGGTATTTGAGAGAGGGGGATGTGAGCTGGATGCAGGGCAGTGAAATGGCGGGGGACAGGGCGACGTGGAGGCGATTTGTTTGTGGCCACATCTTACGGGATTAAGGCGTCTGGCAATAGATAGATAATGATCCCTATCCCAATTCTAACCTGCTAATGATCCCTAACCCATTTCAGTTCGGTTGATGGCCAAGTGTAGTCAGTTTGGAGGGTTGATCTGACTAGTAACCAAGGAGATTCACATTACCCCATAACTAAGGCTCATCGAATTTCACGTAAACACGACCTAGTATACAGGTTGGGGGGGGTTGATCTGACTAGTAACCAAGGAGATTCATTCGAATTTCACGTCACCACAACTAAGTATTCGGGCTGTGACTGACTATAGTAATATAATAATAATAATAATAACAATAATAATAGTAATAATAACAATAATAATAATAATAATAATAATAATAAATACTGCACGGCACATTAACTGTATAAAAATTAGCTTCTACACTACTACAACCATCATGCTAACTATCCTTCTTAGCGATAGGATAAGGTGGCATCCAGAAACATTTACGTCAGATTCAAACAGCCAGGGGGAACAAGGCGTCGCCGATGATGATGATGATGATTTTGATGATGACGATGATGATGATGATGATGATGGAGGAGGAGGAGATGATGATGATGACGATAATGGTGATGGTGATGGTGGTGGTGGTGAAGGCGGTAAGAATAATGATGATGGTATTTAAACATAAATCGTGCTAGCAAAAATACCCGGTATTGTGTTGTCAAATATACCTGACAATACTAGATACAGGAGTATGGCCAATGACAACACCAACATGATACATAAACAACAGGCTTAATTATACTGTGAACTGGTGGCCACGGTAACAATTGGACCTGCCATCGTTACTTCATCAATCACATCTCTTAACCATACTGTAGCTTCTTCTACTCCCTAACTCACGGGCATTCTCTCTCTCTCTCTCTCTCTCTAAATCAAAGGCTATCTCTTAACCATGCTGCAATTTCTTCTTCTACTCTCTCTAACTCATGGGCACTCCCAATCACACTCTCTCTCCAAATCACATCTCTTAACCACACTGCAGTTTCTTCTACTATTTCTAACTCATGGACGCTTTCACTCACTCACTCTAACTCATATTCCTTAACTATACTGCAGTTTCTTCTTCACTCTAACTCATGGGCCCTCTCCCTCTCTCTCACAATCACATCTCTTAACCATGCTGCAGTTTCTTTTACTCTCCAACTCCCCCTCTCCCAACCCTGGGGTCGCCAAGCCCTCAAAATATCAAACATGTTCAATTCCCGATTCTGAGATGTTTGCAGCATATATACACATACTGGTTGAGGAATTTGGAGATCGTGTTATATACTGCTGATAAAGTGGCCAGTCCTGGCTCAGACTGGACGTGGACGGTTCACGTTTGCAAGACACAAGATGTTGTTCACGTACCAAACGCGTACGGCACTCAGGGATACCAACATTGAATATACATTCTTATAATTTTATATATATAAATATATACATAAATACATAAACAAGAATCAACAATTACGTTTATATATTTTTCTTTACTATGAATTCCGCCACAAGTCTACGGATTTTCCGCTGATGTTTTTACTAACACGCTGTATGGCTGTGGGCGGAGGCACGTCTCAGGCCACCACTCGAGCTGTACGGTCGTAACGGCAAACACTCTTTACCAACTTGTTCATCTTCTGTTCGTAAGTTGATGTATTTTTACCCGTATACTGAATTGCGATGTGCTGTATAGCTTTCACTCAGTCTTTCTTTCTTTAAAATTCCTAAGTAAATATGAGAAAGAAACTATTTCACTTGCCGACGAAATATTGCACCAAAGTATGTCAGTGAAAGGCACCGTTCACTATATTTAGAGAGCGAGGGGGACAAGGAAAGAGGAGGAGAAGGAGGGGGGCAAGGGAAGAGGAGGTGGGGAAGGGGGCACTTTCCTTGCCCCCTCCCCCTCCTACACTTTCCCTCCTCTTTCCTTGCTCCACTCCCCCTCCCCTTTTTCTTGCCCCTCTTCCTCCTTCTCTTTCCTTGACCCCCTCTCCTCCTCTTGACTCCTCCTCTTCCTATTTCCTTGTCCCCCCACCCTCCTCTTTCCTTGTCCCCTCCCCCTCCTTTTTCTTTGTTCCCTCCCCCTGCTTCTCTTTCCTTGCCCCCTCCCCTCCTCCTCTTTACCCCTCCCCTTCCTTTTTCCTTGTCCCTCCCCTCCTCCTCTTTCCTTGCCCCTCTCTCCCTCCTTTTTCTTGCCCCTTCCCCCTCCTCCTCTTTCCTTGGCCCCCTCCTCCTCCTCTTTCCTTGGCCCCCTCCCTCCTCTTCTTTCCTTGGCCCCCTTCCCTCATCCTCTTTCCTTAGCCCTCTCTCCTCCACTTTCTTGACCCTCTCCCCTCCTCCTCTTTCCTTGGCCTTCTACCCTCCTTCATTTTCCTTGGCTCCTTCCCCTCCTCTTTCCTTGGCCCCCTCCCCTTCCCTCCTTGCGGACGGTACCAAACAGCATCTTTTGTCTGATTTATTATTAAGCAAGTATATATTTCATTTCAGGTTCTTCAGTGATGTCCAGAAAGCGGGTGTACAAAGAAGAATTCCTTGACATTGGGTTTACGCTTCTCATCGATGGTGGGGTGGAAAAACCTCAATGTGTTAGATGTGGGGAAGTGCTCAGCCATGACTCGCTTAAAGAAAACAAGCTCGAGCGCCATCTCCACGGAAAACACCCGACGCTGGCGGGGAAAGACCGCCAGTATTTGAAGAGGAAAGAAGAACAACTGCAGCGTCAGCGGTTAGACACCCCTATGAACACAGGAGTGTATTCTGTTCGACAAGCAACAATTGCATCCTATCTGGCTGCAAAAAGAATTGCTAAGTGTAAACAGCCACATACAACTGAGAAAAAGTTGGTGAAGCCAGCAGTCTTGATGTGGTTTGTACTATTTTCGGAGATTATATGGTGAAAAAAAAATAATAAACTATTGCACAGTCAGACAACAAAATGAGCGACGGATTCAAGAGATGTCGGAAGACATCAAAGAACAGGTAGTGGCTGCCATCAAGGAGAACGGAAACTTCAGCTTGCAGTTGGATGAGTCAACTGACGTCAGTGACGATGCACAGCTCTTGGTATATGTGCGGTAGCAAGGGAAGAATGACATGTAAGAGAAATTCCTGTTCTATAAACGACTGGAGACGACAACAACAGGTGAAGATCTGTTCAAGTTGGTTGACAGCTTCATCAAGAAAGAAGGCCTCAGCTGCGATCAGTGCTTCAGTGTGTGCACGGGTGGTGCACCTGCAATGCTAGGGGCACATCAGGGTTTCACCGCTAGGGTGAAACAAGTCAACCCCAAAGTGATAATGACTCATTGTCTGTTCCACCGAGAAAACCTTGCCTCCCGGAAACTGTCACTTGAGCTTAACTCCGTGACAGAAGATGTGATTCAAATAGTGAATTTTATTAAATCATCAGCTCTGAATTCCAGGCTGTTCAGTCAGATGTGCTCTGATACGGGGTGGGAATATGAACACCTGCTTTACTACTCTTGTGTCAGGTGGCTGTCCCGAGGGAAAGTGCTCTAGAGAGTGTTTGAAATGCGTGCAGAGGTTGAAATCTTCTTGAACGAGAAGAAACATGCACTGGCATCAAGGCTTACTGAACCAAGGTGGTTGCTTAAACTGGCATATCCAACAGACATATTTACAGTGTTAAATCTGCTGAATATATCCATGCAAGGAACAGAAAAAACTCATCTCTTTGTGTCAGAAAAGCTCAAGGCATTCAAGGCGAAACTGAGGTCGTGGAAGGGAACGATTGAGCGGGGGAAAACTGCGTCCTTTCCACTTTCGAACCTTTTTCAGGAAGATGAAGACGTCACGCTTGTGGACGAACAAAGTGTATTGATGAGCACCTTGAGAAGTTGAGTGAGGAGTTTGACAGATATATTCCGGATGAAGAGTTGCATGAGAAATACAAATGGGTGCGCAGACCCTTCGATGTCCACGTCGAAGACCTCTCAGAAGAAGAGTCTTCCATCCCAAATCTGCAAGAGGAGCTCATCGAGGTGCAACATGATGAAACAGTCACTAGCAGTGTTCTGGACTACTGTGAAGGAGAAACCAGTCCTCGGCAGTGAGGCTGTGAAAGTGCTGTTGCCGTTCGTTACAACCTATCTGTGCGGATCAGGGTTTGCATATCTGGCTGCCATCAAAACGAAAAGCAGACATTGGTTGCAACCTGAACATGATTTGAGGGCAGCACTTTCTACGACTGAGCCGCGAATGGAGAAGCTTACCAGCCAGATCCTGGCCCAAGGCTCCCATTAAAATCAATTTATCAGTTGATAAAAAACATTTTTATTTTAGTTTGTCTTTGTGGAATGTGACAAAATATTGTTTCAGAAGTGGATGTTTTGGTTCAAATGAAGCCTTTAAATTTCTATAACTAAACTAACATTTAATGATGTTAATTTTGTCTTTTTCAACCTTACAGTACCTCTCTTACACGGCTATTAATTACACTTGCCCTGTACTGTTACAGCGTACAACCAGTAATATACAATAATACATTACATACAGTGTATAAAACCAGTGGGTCGCGGTCATGGCTACATGTGCAGGATTGGGGTCGCCTGGAAAAAAGGTTGGCAACCACTGCTCTAACTCATGGCCATTCTCACTCACTCTCTCTGTGTAAATAATATCTCTTAATTATACTGCAGTTTCTTCTGCTCTAACTCATGGCCATTCTCACTCACTCTCTCTCTCTAAATAATATCTCTTAATTATACTGCAGTTTCTTCTGCTCTAACTCATGGCCATTCTCACTCACTCTCTCTCTCTAAATAATATCTCTTAATTATACTGCAGTTTCTTCTTCTGCTCTAACTCATGGGCACTGTCTCTCACTCTCTCTCTGTAAATAATATCTCTTAATTATACGGCAGTTTCTTCTACTGTAACTCATGGGCATTCTCACTCACTCTCTCTCTCTAAATAATATCTCTTAATTATACGGCAGTTTCTTCTACTGTAACTCATGGGCACTGTCTCTCTCTCTCTCTCTCTCTCTCTCTCTCTCTCTCTCTCTCTCTCTCACTCTCTTTCTAAATAATATCTCCTCATTATACGGCAGTTTCTTCTTCTCTAACTCATGGGCACTGTCTCTCTCTCTCTCTCTCTCTCTCTCTCTCTCTCTCTCTCTCAATCACATCTCTTAACCATGATGCAGTTTCTTCTTCTCCTACTCTCTCTCTCTCTCTCTCCACCCCACGGGCAGCCACTTACATCACTGCAACCCACCCAATCATCATTACCTGCAGGTATTATCAAGAGGATGGAGAGGATAGAGAGAGACTAACGAGAAGAGCGTATGTGAGTGAGGTGGAGGCCAAGGATGAGATGGAGGGATGGAATGGAGAGGTATATGAGAAGGCGATGCGAGTTGGGAGCAGGGAAGAGAAATGGCGGACACGGTGACATGGAGGCGATTTGTTTGTGGCCATCCCTTGCGTGATGAAAGTGTCTGGCGATAGATAGATGGATAGATGGAAAAAAAGTTGACAAAATGCAAAGACCTATTTTACCGTTAGTATATAATAATAAAATCTGTCGAGTATATCAATAAGCTTACAAAAAACAAAAGCAAAAATAAAAGTCTATTACAAAGACAATGCTCACGGTAAGCATCAGGTGGTTGCCATGGTAACGAGTCGTCCATCTGGCCTTCTCCACCCATCACGTATCGCCACTATTCTGCACCAAACTGCTGCACACAACCACCATGCCACCTGGGGACAAATACCAACAGATAGAATAAGGTGGCACTGAACTGAATACTGGATTCCCAGCGCCTGTCAAACACCATATGGCAGTAATTCACAGCCAAGACACATGATAAGCAAAGGAACAAATAACTGGAGAGAAGACAGTAAGGGAGAGAATAATGATTAAAGGTTGTTGACTACTTAACTGAATTCAATATTGCATTCCTAGCGCCTGTCAAACACCATATGGCACTAATTCACAGCCAAGACACATGATAAGCAAAGGTAAAAAAAACTGAAGAGTAGACTGTAAGGAAGAGAATAATGACTAAAAGATGATGACTATACTGGAGGTTCTCAGACAGGTACGGGTTTAAAATAAATAAGGAGTTTTTCCCTGCAAGTGGGTATGTGGTTAAATTAGGAGAAACTTGGCAGTGCTAGGTAGTAGTAGTAGTAGTGGTGGTGGCGGCAGCAGCAGCAGTAGTAGTAGTAGTAGTAGTGGTAATACAAGTTAATAATAATGTAGCCCCAGGTTCATCTGAGACGTCAAACCGGTGGACTGCTGGCTTAAGCTGTCCTGCCGTAGTCCACCCTCCACCTATCGTGGGGCAGGGCAGTAGCTGGGGGTGTTATTTAACCATGCAGTGTAGCCGCCCAGATATATCAGTGCCACCACATGAAGGCGTCCCTCTCCACCACCAAAGCAAAGGGGCAAATCAGCTTTATACGTAGAAATGGAACTGTATTAGGCTTTTTTATGTAATGTTTTTTAAATATAACCCCTTCAATCCAGTGACATCTATCTATCTATCTACATCTATCTATGGTCACATGACTTAATCCTGTAAGGGGTAGCCACAAACAAACTGCCTCCAAGTTGCTCTGTCCTCTGCCATTTGACTCCCCTCCCTCCAACTCACACTCCCTTCTCTCATATGTTTCTCCATTCATTCATCCGTCTCATTCTTGGTCTCCACCTCACTCATATACTCTCCTCGTCAGTCTCATCATCCTCTCCACATGACCAAACATATGCTTCAGATTATTCTTGCTGCCTCAGGTGTTTATATTCAGCTTAGGAGAGACTGGCGAGGTTAGATACAGTATAACCTTCTTTAATCCCTATACAATACCCGGGTGCAGTGGTGGGTGCTGGCCACTATCATCCACTCACTTAATGTAGTGCTGCCTACTTCTTCTTTCATTCATCATTTCCTTTTTGTGTCTGCCCCACTATCATCCACTCACTTGATGTAGTGCTGTCTACCTCTTCCTTCACCTGTCGTTCCCTTTCTGTGTCTGCCCTCCTCTCTTCCTGGTTTTCCCATCCTTCCTGTTGCTTTTTCTTACTTTTCTTTCCACTTCAGGTGGCTCTACACTGAGTGACAAGCCTACTGGTTTCCTGTAACCAAAGAAACCCTTTACAATAGTGGGTGGTAACCATAACACCAAACAGCAGCATGATGTGCAGCCTACTATGGCCGTACAACGCTGGGTGGTAACCATAACACCAAACAGCAGCATGATGTGCAGCCTACTATGGCCGTACAACGCTGAACCATAACACCAAACAGTGATGTGCAGCCTACGCTGCTGGGTGGTAACCATAACACCAAACAGCAGGATGATGTGCAGCCTACTGTGGCCGTACAACGCTGGGTGGTAACCATAACACCGAACAGCAGCATGATGTGCAGCCTACTGTGGCCGTACAACGCTGGGTGGTAACCATAACACCAAACAGCAGGATGTGGCTGTACAACGCTGGGTGGTAACCATAACACCAAACAGCAGCATGATGTGCAGCCTACTGTGGCCGTACAACGCTGGGTGGTAACCATAACACCAAACAGCAGGATGATGTGCAGCCTACTATGGCCGTACAACGCTGGGTGGTAACCATAACACCAAACAGCAGGATGATGTGCAGCCTACTATGGCCGTACAACGCTGGGTGGTAACCATAACACCAAACAGCAGGATGTGCAGCCTACTATGGCCGTACGTTGGGTGGTAACCATAACACCAAACAGCAGCATGATGTGCAGCCTACTGTGGCCGTACAACGCTGGGTGGTAACCATAACACCAAACAGCAGCGTGATGTGCAGCCTACTATGGCCGTACAACGCTGGGTGGTAACCATAACACCAAACAGCAGGATGATGTGCAGCCTACTGTGGCCGTACAACGCTGGGTGGTAACCATAACACCAAACAGCAGGATGTGGCCGTACAACGCTGGGTGGTAACCATAACACCAAACAGCAGCATGATGTGCAGCCTACTATGGCCGTACAACGCTGGGTGGTAACCATAACACCAAACAGCAGCATGATGTGCAGCCTACTATGGCCGTACAACGCTGGGTGGTAACCATAACACCAAACAGCAGCATGATGTGCAGCCTACTATGGCGTCCCTGTTACTGGATGCAGATGCAAATTCCGTCTGGCAACCCAACCTCCATACTCTTGCCCGCACCTGGCAGTGGCAAGGTGCTGTCCACTGCAAGGAAACACTGGTTCACTGCATGGCACGGCCCTGCAGGGGGAGCTGCTTGCTTGCGATTGATAGGTCTGCTCAACCAGACAGATCAGGGTTACTCAACAACTGTTCACGAGTAGTTTTAAACTGAATAAAGTGGTCCAGAGATACCAAGAACAAAATTGTAACTACATCAATGGACTGAAGGGGTTAATGCTGTCTTAAAGTACACAGTGGTGTAAAGATGACAAGAATAACACTGACAATATGTCACTGGATTGAAGGGGTTAATACTGTCTTAAAGTACACAGTGGTGTAAAGATGACAAGAATAACACTGACAATATGTCACTGGATTGAAGGGGTTAATACTGTCTTAAAGTACACAGTGGTGTAAAGATGACAAGAATAACACTGACAATATGTCACTGGATTGAAGGGGTTAATACTGTCTTAAAGTACACAGTGGTGTAAAGATGACAAGAATAACAATATGGCACTGGATTCAAGAAGTGTACAACAAAAGGCTGGACAAAGGGCAACCTATAACAAGGAATTAGTGTATTCTTCTCGCCTGACATCCATGTGACTTAACAACATTTGTTCTAACTTGCCAAGATTCCCAACCCTTTTCAGCTTGGTGATGGCCAGGTGTAGTCTAACAAGGGTGGATGGACTTAAACTGATACAAACATGGAGAGGCATTTTGTTTGACTATTTTGTAAGAATAAAAGTGTTTCATGAAAGACCTAGTTTGCCCCACAATAGCCTCATGCGGATGTACCACCAACTTTAAAATGCCCAGCTACAGGGGTGAACATCCTCTGAAGCTAATGGAAGTGACAAAATGAAAAATACTGTATATATATGTCGTGTGCTTGCCATTCTCAACAGGGTTCAGAAAGACCTCAGCTTAACATACCAAGACACAACACTTAGGCACATAAATTTTCTAAGTTGAATAAAATGGCCTTGAGACAGCAGGAATAAACTAAGACATCATCGGAGTGAAAAGCCGACCTGAACTGAGAACATACTACAGTACCTCAGACACTAATTTTCATGTAGCTAGGTACCCTTCTTTTTAATGCAAAGAAGAAGGAACCGAAGGCCAGGAGCCTGCAAATTGTTCCCTCCAAGAAAAACAAAAACAATGTAACAGAGCCAAATTCAAGATCAGTTCATTTCTAGATGCCTGGACACACTGCGTTTGAATGACTGGATATCATAGGCAGCAGGAAATACAGGAGACAGTTCCAGAGTTGACCTACTGACTAAAATCACTTGGAGCCTGCCAGACTAAATTAAGGTGTCAGTGCACTAAGAAGGCTAAAAGACTCACCTTAATTCGAAAGCCACTACACTGGGGCCACTGGTTCTCTGTAACTTAGGCTGCCACGTACCGCTGCCTGACTCTGTATTCATGTTGCCATCTTGCAAGTAACCCAAGTAACGCACTAGTAACAAGTAACATCGTACCTGCAAGTGAAAGGAACAATTAGTTGCAGGTGGGGGGAGAAAGTGACCAATATTACTCTTGTTATTATCAAAGAAAATACACCACATGTTGAGCCTGTACCCCATGAAGAGTCCAAGAGGGGCCAAAATTGTTGTACAAGGCAGTATGTAAACAGAGCTTCACAAGACACTCACCTGCAATATCTGATGTGTTGTGGGCACAGCTGTGTGTGTGTGTGTGTGTGTGTGTGTGTGTGTGTGTGTGTGTGTGTGTGTGTGTGCAGCAGTAGGAAGGCAATACCCGGTACATGATACACAACAGACACTAACAACACTGACAGCCGTCGTTGCAACACACAAGAAACAGCCAGGTGGGGTAGCAGAGCAGCGTTATAAATGCACCACACTATTTTCACACAGGCCACACAACTTCAATGCAATATTAGAGTACACAGTCACGTTGGCCACACTTTGCAATTCCTGCCCCAACCCAGCAGTGCTGAAAGTAATTTGCCTAACTGTTGTACACGATTTTTTGTGAATACCAGTGTGTTATCCTCATCCAATTTTAAGCCCACAGTTCCCTTTATGACCTATCAATTCTTATCATCCCCTATTACACCCCCTTAAGTTCGTTATTCTCTCTCTCGCTCTCTCCTGACGAAATTGTTCGTATTAAGGAAGACTACCCATCAGTGTACAAATCCCGTGTGGCTTCATTATACGCAGGTGTGGTTCACACCAAACAGGTATGAACAATACCACAAACCCTACAAACCCCCCGGGCCACACTCCGCCCCAGCCTCTGATCCCCCCTCCCCCTAAATAGCCGCAAACATGGCTACTAAGCTGCCTCTTTGCAGGTTATTTTGTAATCTATGTGGATAATGAAAAGGCAGGATTAACATAATACACAAGACCCGGTAGTAAAGTGCAATATACAAATTAATTCGCTAAGGAAGAGGTGCTAAGAAAACCTTGTAAACTAACGACACTGTGCTAAGATGATAAACAGCAGACCAGGTAACTTTGGTGCAGTTACCACGTGTACCTGTCAGGTTGCCTTCACCCCTTCAACAACGTGACATATTGCAATGTATTCAGGCCAGCAGCCTGGGTCGCCATCACCCCCTTGTCACCTATTGCCCCCAGATCTTCACAAAACTGTTTCCAGGTGGCAAGAATGAAACAAAACATCGTCTACGGAAATATATACATCAATAGATAAATGTAATCATTATGTTATGTGCGTCTTTAATCTGATCTCAGGATTATACTGTTGTCACTAACTTGGCCTACAACTGCTGTCTCTTCCTCGTGAACTGAGTTGTAAAGAGATTACCATCAGAATACAATACTAGTCACGAGGAAGTGCTATGGATATGATGTCAAGCGGCAGTTGTACAGATTAGCATTAGAATACAATGTTAGTCACGAAGAAGTGCTATGGCTATGATGTTGAGCCGCAGTATTGTCTTTTTCTGGCACTGAGCTGTGAAATAAGCTTCAAAGGCCAAGAGTGTGGTCCAAGTTAGAGTACAAATTCCAGCTTTATTCTTTGTATCAGTAACCGATGTTATTCCGCTTAGGAGACTCCATGGTAGTGTGGGGCTGCATGCAGGCTGTGTCTAACCCTTCCACTTACAAAACCCGTCTTGGCTAAATAAAGTGAAAAATAAAGTTATAATCGTCAGCAGGCAGCAGTAGTAAAGTGTTAGTGTGACTCCATGTTGATCTAAAAGTCTATCTATCTGTTGCCAGACGCCTTAAGGGGTGGCCACAAACAAATCGCCTCCATGTCGCCCTGTCCCCCGCCATTTAACTGCCCTGCTCCCAGCTCACACATCCCTTTCATATAATTTTCCATTCCATCCCTCAATCTTATCCTCGGCCTCCCCTTCTCTCTCCACTCCTCCACCTCATTCATACTCTCCCCGTTAGTCTCTCTCTCTCCATTTTCTCCACATGGCCAAACGTACAAAAATAAAATAATCAGCAGACAGTAGTTAAAGTGTTACTGTGACTCCCTGCTCATCTAAACGTGAACCCGGTGGTCTGCAGGATGAAGTTACCTCTCTGCAGTGCCACATCCTGCTGTCATGGTATAGAGATTGAGCAAAGTATACATTAATAGTGGTACTGGCGTGGTTATATCAGTGCCACCACCTGCAGGCGTCCCTCTCCAATAAGTCATCGGCTTGAAGGAGCTAGTTACGTGGAATCCTCTTCAAAATATACCTCCAAACCCACATCATAATAAAAAGAACGACAATAATCAATAAATCGACGGAATTACAGAACGTACGAACATTCTAAAAATGTCGGGGGCAGAATGTTTACAAAATGTCGGCAAGGACACGAAAAACACCGACATCCTTTAAATATCTGCAAACAACAATATTCTCCCACCAAACTAACACTTACTTATCTCCATTACCTTGCATAACAACAGTAAGCAGAATTAAGTGGAGAAATTGGCTGTAAGGAAAATATGGAGGTAGAGCAGGATACTTAACTTACTACGCCAGCCATCTTCGACGTCAAATCTTACAAGAATGTCACATATCATCTCAATACAGCCACTTTCCCCCACACGCCTACACCCAAGTAATCTTTATTGCTTATTTAACATTAGTGAGTAGAATTATGTCAGTAAATTAGATGGAAGCTGCCGAAAAACGAATCAGCAGGATACCTACGCTGGTCTTCTTCGGCGTCTGTTCCAACACCATTCCACAACCACCTCAAAACAGTAATATTTCCACCACATACCTATACCCTAGTAAGCTCCATTAATTTATTTAATATTAAGAACCACATTCATGCACGTAAATCAGAAGCTAGTGGTAAAATTATGGAAGTGGACCAGGATACTCACGACGCCGACTGAGTTTCTGCTCGCAGTTTGTCGCCCTTTATAAACACGAAACACGAATACTCACTAGAAATGCTCACCTCTAAGTTATCTCCATTGCCATATCTAATTTTCACAAACACAATAATACAAGTAAATTAACTGTGACCGCTTGAAAATGTTGAATCAAGGCAGGATACTCACCTCATCACTCTGTTCTCTTGAAACATGGCGTCGGTTACACTCACACAATCCCAACGCCAACATCGGCAGTTTTCATAAAGATCTTAAACCAATTTCCGAGATTTAAAAAGTCTTCACAGCATTTTAAAAGTATTAGAAATAATTTTGTTTGGTCGATTATTTCGATTTTTATATTTTTTTGGCTTGGCTGCGTGAAAACTAAAAAATAAACAAGCAATTTTATGCACGTGCACCTGATGCTCAAAACATTTATAATTTTGGAACCCAGGCCTTTTCCTTGAAGTCATGCCCGCGAGGTTCAAATTGGTATTATAGTTCTGATCAATCCGCTTGTTTACTGTATATGCTACATAGTATCGCTGCACTTATGATCGAGTTAACTGTGTGAAAGATTTTATATACTACATTATTTGCATGGATACTACCCTCTTACGGGATATTTTGGGTTTGCTGACGATAAGATGAAGCCGAAGTCAATAACTACGAACAAAATTCCCACATCTGGCACTCCTTTCTAGTTTCAAATTCTCTCCCTAAAATTAGTTTAAACCTCAGCAGTACTAAATGTTACCTTTTTAGAGACTTAGAGAGGAAATCACGGTACAATTTTCTTTTCCTTCCCTTAGACGAATATAATGTACTGTGACAGATACCGCGATGCAGTGTAATATAGAGTATTTGCAGACAGGGAGATTTTTTTTTTAAGAATACACAAACTATATGTGTGTGTCTTGATGAGTTGTCTAATAGTTCGCTGTCGATGTTTTATTGCATTTTAAGTGAGTCTAGGTTATTTGGTGGCTGCATTGACTTTTGAATTATAAGTCCTTGACCCAAACTTTTCCTTTTACAACTTTAATCACGTACCTCAGCGGCAGAAAAGGATAATGCTACTGCTCGACATCTATACCTCTTCATTACTAACACCATAGTCCAGCATTCGTCTTTTGCTACAACGCAGCATTCAAGATAAAGAGATGGCAATTTTAGGCCAATTTAAAGCGAAAGGAGCACTGTAGGCCTTTACTTTTATTATTATTATTATTATTATCATTATTATTATTATTATTATTATTATTTTTGCATCTGTGTTTACTTTGCAATTTTTGAACCATGGAGAGGGGTTACATGAACGAGCGCACACAAATACACTCCTCCCCCACCTCCTTCGTAGCACCTCTTTCTTAGCGATTTGTTCTGCACATTACATTAATTTTCACTCTCCTCTTCCTTTCTGATAATGCTGCCAGCTGTGTCTGCATTAATATAAGTAACATACAAGAGAATGATAAGGTGTAATGTGCCAAACAAGTTGCTACGGAAGAGGCCATTGATTTGATAGCCATTTCCCCGAGGCCCAGCAGTTCTCCTACATCCCAAGTCCTTCACGTCACCACTTGGCCACTAATACCCACCGCCCACAAGTCTCACTCAGGACTGTGATGATATTAGCAGGGGTGTTAAGACATTTCAGTGGGTGGTGCAGCTCAGTCATGTTTTAGACTCAAATCAGCAGACTTTGGTTCCCTAGCCTGGAATCGAACGTGCATTCTTTCCAACAGTAGACCTCTTCTCTAACCACTAGACCACCACCTCCACCATGACCTGAAGTGGCCTGAATGTAGCCCACGGTTATAAATGTATGTCTATGGACCTGACCTGACCCCACTAGACCCATTGTGACCTAATTCCACTGGTAACCTGAATGTCAAAATAAATGGTCAAAGCACACCTACTTCACTGCCTTTAAAGTGTAGGGGCCTGAGGCTAGACTAACCTTAGTGGCAGTACAGGCTGTGTACCGTTTATAAAGGCAACATACACACGTGGCCATGGGTCACCTAATGGCCGCCCTCCACATTACTCCAGCCCCAGCAGCCTCTAGCCACTCACACTGTAGGATCTGGTACCAGGGCTTGTGCAGTCTGCCTCTTGGCCATGTGGAGAGGATGGAGAGTGAGAGACTGATGAGGAGAGTATATATGAGTGAGGTGGAGGGGGGGAGAGGGAGGGGGAGGCCAAGGATGAGATGGAGGGATGGAGTGGAGAGGTACAGTATATGAGAGAGGGGCGTGTGAGCTGGGAGCAGGGCAGTGAAATAGCGGGGCACAGGGCGACATGGAGGCGATTTGTGTGTGGCCACCCCTTACGGGATTAAGGCGTCTGGCAATAGATAGATAGACAGATTCTTGGAGCCCTACCCCAAACAATCACAGCTGTCACTCCCCACACCCAGCTGGCATCCTCCTTTCCCATCCCCCCTCAAAATCAATCAATCAATCAATCAATAAAATAACCTACTGAGTGCCCAAGGCACCTTTTAGAACAGAACACCTCAGGTAAAACAATGTCAGAACAGCAGTCAGTGGGGTGGAGTGTATTTGATGCCACACGGCTTGGTATACAGTACAAGAGGCACTGGTGTATGTGAGCAAATAATACCACTGACCATGTGGAGAGGATGCAGAGTGAGAGACTGACGAGGAGAGTGTATGTGAGTGAGGTGGAGGGGGGAAGAGGGAGGGGGAGGCCAAGGATGAGATGGAGGGATGGAGTGGAGAGGTACAGTATATGAGAGAGCGGGGTGTGAGTTGGAAGCAGGACAGCCAAATGACAGGGGACAGGGTGACATGGAGGCGATTTGTGTGTGGCCATCCCTTACGGGATTAAGGCGTCTGGCAATAGATAGATAGATAGACCTGCATCACACGTTTACCGGCACTCCTTATGGTAGCATACGGCACTCAAACCAAACAAGGGCTTGGTTTGGTACGGTAGGCAGGGGTATGGTAGGCAGGGGTGTGGTAGGGTAGGGTGTGGGGAGGTGTGGCCACAAGCTACTGTTGGATATGGTTAGTTGACGGTAAGGTAAGCTAGATATAGACTGGGTATGGTATGGGGAGGTAGGGTAGGGTAGGGTAGGGCAGGATAGGGTACGATAAGGTAGGTTTGCGTAAGGCAGGACAGGGTAGGGTACTGTAGGGTAGGTTTGGGTAAGACAGGACAGGGAAGGGTACTGTAGGGTAGAATATGGCAACACAAGGTAAGGCAGGGCAGAGTTGGCAACACAGAGTAAGGCAGAATCTGACAAGGCAGGGTAGGGTACAGAAGAGTTACGTAGGGCAGAGTATGGTAACACAAGGTAAGGTAGGGTAGGGTAGGGTAGGGTAGTAGGGTAGGGTAGATTTGCATGGGTTAGACTAGGGCAGGAGAGGGTAAGGCAGGGTTAACTGTGACAGGTTAGGGTAAGTAAGGGTAGGGTAGGGTAGGGTAGATCTGCACAGTCATCATCACCATCGCCATTATTACAATCACCATCAACAACACCATAAAAATCACCTTATAACCGTCTATTATCATCATCATCACATTATCATGTTAACCACTGCATCCAGTACATTTACTGGGCTGGGCATCATCCACAGTGAAAAAGGGAAATACAAAGCTGGCAGAACTACCCATAGAGTGGCCAGTGAAGTGAGCCACACATTCCTTCACCATTCCCTCCTTCACAAACTAAGCCACACTTGTAATACAACTATAGTGCGTTCATTTGAACTTGGCTGTGATTTTTGTCCTTATGTAGCTTACTTCCTGTAGCTCAATGGCAGAATAATACAATACCAAGACAACATGCCTTTCACAGCACTTCTTTGTGACTAGCACCATATTCCAGTGTTAAGCTCAGTATATATATTTAAGTTGGAGATGGGATTTGTGCACCTACTTCAAGTCAACAGAGTATATGTACAAATTTCTCTTTTCTTTACAATTTTCTACGACCACAAAATTTGGACTTTTCCAAACATTTGTAACAAGTCTATTATCCCCAGACGTTTCCACATATTCATCTATGTCATCTTCAGTGGATCTAAAAAGATACAAATGACCTGTAAGGTAATTCAATGCCTAAAAGAACTATTTGAGCTGGAACTCATCGCACTTATATAAAAAAGGAAAAAACGTCATGTAAATTACAGGGTGGACGTAGCTGCACAATATATTCAGAGGCACAGCAGACAGACCATTGTTTAGGCCGGTTGGCGTTGATAAATATCAATGGCTTCCAGTATTCTTACAGGTACATGTGTCTATTATACAGAAACTGTTTAGGGCGGTTGGCGTTGATAAATATCAATGGCTTCCAGTATTCTTACAGGTACATGGGTCTATTATACAGAAAGTCTTGGCATCAACACAAGTATTACAGTAAATCAATGTTCCCTTACCGCTGAGTGAGGAGGGTCGCTCGCAGGCACACCTGACCTGCTCCACTGACATCTGCGCTGGTCAACCCCCAGCTTGAAGGCTGGTGTTGTGCTGCCAATATACCCTGTGTGGCAACTAGGCCACTTATATTGTGCTGCCAATATACCCTGTGTGGCAACTAGGCCACTTATATTGTGCAGCCAATATACCCTGTGTGGCAACTAGGCCACTTATATTGTGCTGCCAATATACCCTGTGTGGCAACTAGGCCACTTATATTGTGCAGCCAATATACCCTGTGTGGCAACTAGGCCACTTATATTGTGCAGCCAATATACCCTGTCTGGCAACTAGGCCACTTATATTGTGCAGCCAATATACCCTGTGTGGCAACTAGGCCACTTATATTGTGCTGCCAATATACCCTGTGTGGCAACTAGGCCACTTATATTCATTGACCAGCAGACGGCAGTCAGTAGTCGGTCTTTGTAATGAAAGTCAGATAGTGCCAGGGTTCCGGGAGCTTGAATGATGAGTGAATGGAAGCGTGGCCCATTGAATTGGGCAAATTTGGGCTGACTTGACGTTGCTACTCCTCACCCTGCCCTAGGGTGGGAAAAGAGGTCCGGATAATGATGATGATGATGTATGATGAGATGGAGGTATGGAGTAGCGAGGTATAGGAGAGAGAGAGAGAGAGAGAGAGAGAGAGGTAAGCTGTGGGGAGGGCAGTGTAATGGCAGGGGTAGGGTAACATGGAGGCGATTTGTCTGTGGCCACCCCTTATGGGATTAAGGCGTCTAGCTATAGATAGACAGACAGAATGTACGTACGGTATTAATGTATGTATGTATGCGTGTGCATGTAAGTACCAGTATACAGTATATATGTATGTCTTACAGAAACCTCGTAGCTTCTTGTAGTGTGTTTTGTAGATCAGTTATACATATATTAGACTCGTGGACGAGCGGTTGTTATACGTGAGTAGTTTTGTAAGTAGCTAATCTTGGTTCCCTTTTGTCGTGCAATGACAGGAGAGGTAACGAATAGTATGGGACTATTTTTATTTGTCTTGGAAATATTAACAAAGTCTCTCACACCAGAGACGTATAGAGTCCAGCGAGCTACCTTCCTGTCTCGCTCTCTCTCTCTCTCTTCCACCCTGTCGCCCATGTTGCCAGCCTCCTTCTCCCTGCTACCTGTCGGTTCTATGACCAGTCTCCTTAAGAACTCAGAATCCTACTTTCTGGTGTAGCAGTGATCGTGTCACGTGTGCTCTACTGTCGTGGAAGCTTCTAGAACACTGTATGTCTGTGTGTATGTACTGCTTCCGGTGCACGATCAACATTCCTTCACTTCAAGAGTTACAAGCTAATATCCCGTTCCCACACCTTGTCTGGTGCTGTCTATCTATCTGTCTAATCCATCATGCTTTCTGTTATGATTTGTATTTATAATATGGAGTCCTGACATATGTATGTACTGTATAGTCGTGGTCATAAATAATCACCTATCATTCGGTACCCTGTGCCTCAGGCTGCCTCCTTTATGCGCGGCAAGTCACAGTGGAATAAGAGGGGCTGAGAGGGAGGGGTCAGAGAGAGAAGGGCAGGTGGGTGGGGGGACGAGTGATGTGCGAGGGTGGAGTAAGGGAGGGGAGGGGGTGAGATAGGGAAGGGAGAATGAAATGCGAAGTGGTTGATGGTCACATTATTTGTCTAATTTCTTTCATTCAAGGCATGATAATAGAGTTAATAAACGGTAGACAGCGCTGCATTATATCTTGTATAGCGGCGTCTGATAACAAGCTTTAGATAGGTGGTGATATAAATTGCAGGCTCGTGAGAGAAATATACTGACATGACAGATCAAACATTAATACAGAGCCATCGAGACTGTGTGGGCCCAGACTGTCAACGCGTGGGAGCCAGCGAACGAGAGGACACAGGCCCGCCTCCTGCAGCACACCAGGGACGAGTGGCAGCTGTTCAGACGAAACCAGTAAACCATCAACAACATTGTTTCCTCGCTGCCCCGAAGACGGCAAGATGTTATTAAGAGGCAGGAGGCCACTGGACAACTTACTAAGGCTTTCCTTGTCGCTTTGGCTTTACCAATGTCGGTAAACATTGACATAGATATATTTTGGGAGTCTGGGTAGGATTTTGTTTTATTTTCCTTCTAACATTTTATTCGTAGTAGGTGGGGGCGCTCACCATCCACTCACTTGATGGATGTAGAGCTGCTGTCAGGTGTCTGCCCTTTCCTCTCCACCATCCTGCTTTCCTTCCATCCTCTGTCTTCCTTTCCTTCATTCTTTCCTCGTCCTTCTGCCTACGGGTAACTTTACACTCCCTCTTCTGTCTTTCTTTCCTTCATTCTTTCGTCTTCCTTCTGCCTGTGGGTGACTACACTGAGTGACAAGCCAAATGGTTTCCTGTACACCAGGAAACTATTTACTACGCTGGGTGGTAACCATATAACCAAATTTTGGCACCTGGTGGTTTAATGTGTAATTATTATGCTCCAATCGGATTGAGCCGGTGAAGGTTTATATCCAAGGGATGGTTGGGGCTGATTGCTCATGTAATGCCACTCAGGGATGAGTGAGGCTGGTCACTCTCATATTAAATGTCGAGACCAACTGCCTAGCCCCGGGCTCCTACGCTCCTCATGGGGATTGGATGATGGATGATGGACTAACATTTTATGAGATACCGTAATTATATCCAGCCATGTGCACAGACATCAAATTTATTTATCTTTTATCCACAATTATCTGGTGATGATGGTGACTGTATAGAGGGAGTGTATACCGAGAGGCTGATCATATTTACTGTGGCCACAGCCATATCAAAGGTTGCATATGATATTTAGTTCCAAAATTAATCCCATGTCAGGGTAAAGGACAATTCTTAATTAAGCATTACAAAAGTCAAAGTCATCCAGATTCCATTCTGCGTCCCAAGTCAAAATACACGGATAAACACAAATATCTGGCTCCGCACTAATAATTGATCTGACACGTCAGTATATTTCTCTCACGAGCCAGTCCTTGATATCACCACCTCTCTAAAGCTTGTTATCTGACGCCGCTATACAAGATGTAATGCAGTATTATCTACGTAATATTAACTCCTTTATATCATGCCTTGAATGAAAGAAAATAGACAAATAATGTGACCACCACTTCGCATTCATACTCCCTCCCCTCCCTCCCCTCCCTCACTCACCCCCCACCCACCTTCCCCTTCTCTTTTTGGCCCCTCCCTCTCAGCCCCTCTTGCTCCGCTGACTTGCCACGCATAAATGAGGCAGCCTGAGACACGGGGTACTGGGGGATGGAGGATTTTTTATGACTTGGACTGTACCAGTAAGTATGTATGTAACAAACTTGCACACAGCAGTATGTCACATGGGTGGGCAAGTGTACACATTCACACCAGTATATATGTATGTATGTATGTATGTAACACACTTGCACACAGCAGTATGTCACATGGGTGGGCACGTGTACACATTCACAGCATATTACACAGGTGGTGAAGGCCAACTGACGTGTATGGCTGACCAACACCACATTATATGCCTGATAAACTGATCTGACCCCACTCTATTTGTCAGTCTATTTATCTATTGCCAGACGCCTTAAGCCCGTAAGGGGTGGCCACAAACAAATCGCCTCCATGTCACCCTGTCCCCCGCAAAACATTGCCCTGGTCCAAGCTCACACACCCCCTCTTTCATATACCTCTCCACTCCATCCCTCCATCTCATCCTCGGCTTCCCCCTCCCTCTATCCCAGTCCATCTCGCTCACATACACTCTCTTCGTTAGTCTCTCTCTCTCTCTCTCTCTCCATGCACTCAATACACAAAAAAGGTGTTAAGGTATTTTGAACTGTAGTGACAAATGCCTGTGGAGATGTGCTGTAGTAACTGCACATGTAGCTGACAGTGTGTACAGTTATATCAACAATACTACAGTGACAAGGCTGAGGTGCTGCACTGCCACCTGAACCCACCACCACCACCACCACCACCACCACCATCATCATCATCATCATCTAATCCTGTATTGCCCCACGAGAAGCGTTGGAGTCCGGGGCTAGGCAAGTTGGTCCTGACATATAAGATGAGAGTGACCAGCCTCACTCATCCCTGAGTGGCATTACATGAGCAATAAATCCCAACCACCCCTTGGATATAAACCTTCACCGGCTCAATCCGATTGGAGCGCCTTAATTACCCACTAAACCACCAGGTGTCATAAGTTGGTTATATGGTTACCACCCAGCGTAGTAAATAGTTTCCATAATAATAATAAAAATAAAAAGTCATGCAAAGGGTGGTACGATTTAAACAATTTCCATAAAATATCACCACCACCACCACAACCACCACCACCACCACCACCACCATCTTCATCACCTTATTTGCCACAGTAAATAAATGGAGTGGGTAAGGCTGCTTTGAACACAACTAAGTAACAGACAAAAAACAAATTACTTTTTAAAACTGAGAGATGATGATGATGATGATGATGATGATGATGATGGTGATGGTGATTATGATGATGATAATGATGGTGATGATGATGATTATGATGATAATGATGATGATGATGATGATGATGATGATGGTGATGATGATGATGATGATAATGATGATGATGATGATGATGGTGATGATGATGATGACGATAATGATGATAATAATGATGATAATGATGATGATGATGATGAATAAGACTGATTGATGTGCAACTGTGTGCATGATGAGTATGGCAGTGTGAGTGAATTAGTGTATACAGCAATACTGATAAAGTCAGTGTATTTGGCCTGACAACATGAAGGACTGGCTGTGAACTGGTCTAAGCTAAGGAATATTGGCAGGGAAATAATCTGTCTAGAGATGACAAATGATTAGTTCTGATATTGTCTACAGAATATTACTAAAAGAATGTTTATATTGTCAACGCTGTAAGAATGACGTGTAAATATTGTCAGCAGAATAAGAATGAAGTGAGTCTGTTTGGCCATGAGGACAGGATGGAGAGAGAGACTAGCTAGGAGAGTGTAGGCTATGTGAGTGAGGTGGAGGGGGGGTGATGGAGGGGGAGGCCAAGGATGAGATGGAGGGGTGGAGTAGGGAGCAGAGCAGTGAAATGTCGGGGAACAGGGCAAGGGCGACATGGAGAAGATTTGTTTATGGCCACCCCTTACGGGATTACGGCGTCAGGTCATAGATAGATATACAGTTTGCTTAAAGAATAATGAGTGTGTGAGTGATATTGCCTGCAGATCAGTGCAAGTATGAATGTATTGTCAACACAACAAGAATGATGTGCAAGTGATTAGGTGTTCAGTATTATTAAGTGAAGAAGAATGATCTGACTGATGTTGTCTGCAGAGGAAGAATGATGTAATGAGTGAACATACCTACATGACAAAGAAAAAGGGAAAAGAGGGAAAAAGATGTGTGTGTGGTAATCATAGGGACATTTGTCTTCTTAGTGTAATAGGGAAGTATATATATATATATATATATATATATATATATATATATATATATATATATATATATATATATATATATATATATATATATATATATATATATATATATATATATATATATATATATATATATATATATATATATATATATATATGGTAGGATACTTATTGACAGAGTTAAGGAAGTAACAGAGGAATTAGTTGGAGAAGAACAGGGAGGCTTTAAGAAGGGAAGAGGTTGTGTAGATCAGATATTCATTCTTAGATCTTTATTGAAAAAGTTTCTAGAGAAGGGAAAGAAGTTGTATGCAGCCTTCATGGATTTGGAGAAAGCATATGACAGGGTGGATAGACAAGGATTGTGGAAAGTATTAAGAATATATGGAGTAGATGGGAAGTTGTTGAATGCTGTGAAGAGTATGTATGATGGTGCTAAGGCTGCAGTGCGTGTGAACTGTTAACTGAGTGAGTTTTTCTGTTTGAGGGTTGGATTGAAACAGGGATGTGTTATGTCTCCATAGTTGTTCAATCTGTACATGGATGGGGTTATAAAAGAGGTACAAGGTAGGGCAGTGGATGTTGGAGTGGCCCTGGTGAGAGAGGGCAGTGTTTGGAAACTCACTGTACTGTTGTTTGCAGATGATATTGTGTTGTTAAGTGAAGACGAAGGGGAGCTGCAAGGCTTGGTGGATGAGTTTGGGAGAGTGTGTAAGAAACGGAATCTAAAGGTGAATGTTGGGAAGAGTAAAGTTATGGTCTTTGAGAGAGGTGAAGTCAGTGAATGTACAGTGAGGCTGGATGAGGAGGAAATGGAAAATGTGAGTACGTTTAAGTACTTGGGTAGTGTGATGAGTAAGGATGGAGGTTTGGAGGGTGAAGTGCTTGAAAGGGTACAACAAGGAAGAAAGGGTTGCTGGTTCCTTGAAAGCAGTGATAAGAAACAGGGAAGTGAGCATGGAAGTGAAAAAGTTACTACATGACAGTATTGTGATACCAACTCTAACGTACGGAAGTGAAGCTTGGACGTTGTTGAAAGGGCACAAGTCAAGAATGAGAGCAGTGGAAATGAGTTATTTGAGAGGAGCCTGTGGAGTCACGTGGAGAGACAGGCTGACGAATGAGGATATAAAGGAGCGTTGTGGTGTGGATGTGGATGTGATAGGAAGCGTTAGGAGAAATACACTGAGGAAATTTGGCCATGTGGAGAAGATGGAGAGCAAGAGACTGACGAGAAGAGTGTATGCGAGTGAGGTGGAGGGGGGAGAGGGAGGGGGAGACCGACGATGAGATGGAGGGATGGAGTGGAGAGGTATATGTGAGAGTGGGGCGTGAGCTGGGGGGAGGGCAGTGAAATGGTGTTGGACAGGCGACATGGAGGCGATTTGTTTGTGGCCACCCCTTACTGGATTGAGGTGTCTGGCAATGAAAAAAAAGAGGTGTAGTAATAATAATAATGCACAATAATAACAGTTGGTGTAGTAATAATAATAAGATATAATAATATGAGTATGTGTAATAATGATAAGACAATAACAAGAAGTAATGAAGGCAGTTGCAGTAAAAGTTGTTGGGGGAGAAAGAATGAAAGTTGCGGGCCAGGCCCACCACACAGGCCCTGGCCCAGCAACACATCAGGTCAGCAGGTCCTCGTATGCTGTCACTCGCTGTCCCTCTGGAGTAGTTTTGTAGGAGTTAAGAGACCTCCACCCATGTAAGGGCTGTACGGTGAAGAGTATAACTCGTCTTCACGATACAGGTCGTTGGCCCCAAACACGCCAACGACTGTGGTCTCCAGCCATAATCACAGTACTTTATTTTGCGAGATATCAAAAGTTAAAATAGATTAGTAGTTAATAAGACATGACAGCCGTGACTCTGGACGTGGGTGAAGCGTTTATGTCTACATTGATGCCGGCAACAAACTCCTTATCGATGACTCAGGCAGCGCTGCACAGTGTCCGCAATAGCCGAGACGATATCGAGGCCAGGCAGGTGTGTCTCAGCATGTCCTCGCTCTCAAGGACGACTATGGCCTCCTCTTTGGTCAAGGTCATACTCGGGCCTTTTCTGACCAGGCGGGCGCACCTTCCATGGGTGAGGATGATATGGAAGCGAGAGGGTCCCTCGGGCCAGGATCGGATCTGCTCGGCGAGTCTCTTTCCCGCCTTTCGCAGTTCGTTTTTGTTCTTGGGATCGTAGTCCAGCGTCAAGGCCAAAGTGGATGTGGGATCGCTGGACCAATTATTTCCCAGGCCATTGGCATCATCCCAGTCGTCCTCCTTCTCATCTTCTCTAGCGTTCTATCAGTGTTCTCCATTCAACTCAAGGTATTCTACCGCGTCCTCCCATTTCTCCTCCTCCCCCTCTTCCTCTTCCTCCTCTACGTGACTGGGAACTTCTGACTTTTCCTGTACGTGGCTGGGAACTTCCTTCCTTTCCTGTACGTGACTGCGCACCTCTAGCTTTAGCTGTCCTCCTTCCGACAAGCGCAGCAGAAAATCATTCCCTTTGCTAATTTCGAGAATCAACCACAATAGATTACACTCGCCTTTCCACTTTTTCATGCCCCATTTTGTGCGTAACATAATTTTCATCCTGGTATCTACCCTACTAACACCATCAAAACTCACAAGCGGCATCTCCACAGCCATGGCCAATATTTTGGTGTCCCCGTTTTCGCTGCGCGTCCATAAATTTTTGGAAAGGGTTGATTCTACAATTTTCGTTTTCTTGACAGTTTTGAGACCCTTTTCTTTAGCTACGAGTTTTATCAGCCGTGGCCGCGGCACTCCCGCTGCCATCCGCATCTCACCGCTTAGCACCAAGCTGCTCATTTTGTCGATTTCTGGCGCTTAATTAACTCAGGAAACACACAATGGAATATGCAAAAGAAATATCTAAGAAACACTCTTAAAACTGACAACCAATGGTCAAAATATGGTATACGTATTTAAAAGTATTAGGTAATCAAACTAAGCAGCAAAGAAAACGGAATTTAAATAATACTATGTGCACGAATAACAGCTGTAAAGAACTCTCAGTCAGACCCATGGAAGGTTAGTAGTGTGAGGGGATGAGTTGAGTTTTATCTTAAGTAATTTATAGGCAACGTGGAAGTGATCAGTGTTACCCTGTGTGGTGTATGGTGCAGCGTGATGTGATGAGGTGGTTATAGTGCCGCTCTGTTGAACCTGTCTCACCCACACCCACACCCACACCCATACCCGTACCAACACCTACACCCGTTCCAACACCCACACCCGTACCAACACCCGAATTCTACCTCACCCTTACTGCACCTCACACACAGGCATAGACTGGTGCATAGGTGGGTGGGTTTGTGGGGGATAGCGTGGGTGGGTAGGGTGGTTGGGTTTGTGGGCGGGCAGTGTGGGTGGGTTTGTGGACGGTAGCGTGGGTGGGTTGGTGGGGGCAGGGTGGGTGGGTATGTGAGTAGGGGGGTAATGTGGGTGGGTGGGTATGTGAGGAGGGGGGTAATGTGGGTGGGGTTGGTGGGAGGGGAGGTGTGGGTAGGTGGGTGGGGTTGGTGGGAGGGGAGGTGTGGGCAGGTGGGTGGGGTTGGTGGGAGGGAGGTGTGGGCAGGTGGGGGGGTTGGTGGGAGGGGAGGTGTGGGCAGGTGGGTGGGGTTGGTGGGAGGGGAGGTGGGGCTAGGTGGGTGGGGTGGGTGGGATGCGAGGTGTGGGAAGGTGGGTGGGGTTGGTGGGAGGGGAGGTGTGGGCAGGTGGGTGGGGTTGGTGGGAGGGGAGGTGTGGGAAGGTGGGTGGGGTTGGTGGGAGGGGAGGTGTGGGTAGGTGGGTGGGGTTGGTGGGAGGGGAGGTGTGGGTAGGTGGGTGGGGTTGGTGGGATGGGAGGTGTGGGTAGGTGGGTGGGGTTGGTGGGATGGGAGGTGTGGGTAGGCGGGTGGGGTTGGTGGGATGGGAGGTGTGGGTAGGTGGGTGGGGTTGGTGGGATGGGAGGTGTGGGCAGGTGGGTGGGGTTGGTGGGAGGGGAGGTGTGGGCAGGTGGGTGGGGTTGGTGGGAGGGGAGGTGTGGGCAGGTGGATGGGGTTGGTGGGAGGGGAGGTGTGGGTAGGTGGGTGGGGTTGGTGGGATGGGAGGTGTGGGTAGGTGGGTGGGGTTGGTGGGAGGGGAGGTGTGGGCAGGTGGGTGGGGTTGGTGGGAGGGGAGGTGTGGGTAGGTGGGTGGGGTTGGTGGGAGGGGAGGTGTGGGCAGGTAGGTGGGGTGGTGGAGGGTTATGAGGGAGGGGGACTAAGAGTATGATATTTGAAGAGAGGGAAGGGGCAAGAAAAGAAGTAACCTTAGTGAGAGGCAGAGAAAATAATGTAATAATTGACACTAAAGACAGCGATAATGAAGGAACGATTCAGTGATAGTAATGAGCGATAATGAAGGAATAACTGAGTGATAGTAAAGATAATGACAGATTGATTGTGATTGTCATGGTGGATAATAAAGCAATGACTGTAATGGTAAAGACTGAGATAGTGAAGGAATGATTCAGTAATAGTAGAGATAGATAATAAAGGAATGATTCAGGACAGTAACGACGAGAGATAATGAAGGAATAATGGAATGGCAGTAAAGATATACAGTAATGAAAGAAATTGTGATAGTGAAGACAGATGTAATGAAGAAAAAGCTGAGTGATAGGGATAATGAAAAAAATTAGTGATAGTAATAGGTGGGGGCGCTCACCATCCACTCACTCAATGCAGTGCTGCTCTCGGGTGTCTGCCCTTTCCTCTCCTCCATCCTTTCCTTCCTTCCTCTTCTGTCTTTCTTTACTTTAATCTTTCCTCGTCCTTCTACCTACAGGTGACTTTACACTCTTTCTTTTGTCTTTCTTTCCTGTTCCTTCTGCCTGTGGGTGACTCTACACTGAGTGACAAGCCAAATGGTTTCCTGTACACCAGGAAACCATTTACTACGCTGGGTGGTAACCATATAACCAAATTATGGCGCCTGGTGATTTAGTGGGTAATTATTGCGCTCCAATCGGATTGAGCCGGTGAAGGTTTATATCCAAGGGATGGTTGGGGTTTATTGCTCACGTAATGCCACTCAGGGATGAGTGAGGCTGGTCACTCTCATCTTAAATGTCAGGACCAACTTGCCTAGCCCCGGGCTCCTACGCTCCTCATGGGGCAACGTAGGATTGGATGATGGATGGATGGATGGAATAACAGATAGAATAAAGCATGATTGTATTAGTAAAGATAGAAATAATGAAGCGAAGATTCGGTGATAGTAAAGACCAGAGGTAATGAAGGAATGATTAAATGATAGTAAAGATATACAGTAAGGAAAGATATTATTGTGATAGTAAGATGGACATAATGAAGCAATGACTGAGTGATAGTAAAGACAGAAGAATGATTGGCTGATAGTAAAGATTGAGGTAATGAAGGAATGATTGAGTGATAGTAAAGATGTAGGTAATGAAGGAAAGATTGAGTGATAGTAAAGATGGAGGTAATGAAGGAATGATTGAGTGATAGTAAAGATAGAGATAATGAAGGAATAACTGAGTGATAGCTAGTAAAGATAGTGATAATAAAGGAATAATTGAGAGATAGTAAAGATAGTGATAATAAAGGAATAATTGAGTGATAGTAAAGATAGTGATAATAAAGGAATGATTGAGAGATAGTAAAGATAGTGATAATGAAGGAATAATTGAGTGATAGTAAAGATAGTGATAATGAAGGAATGATTGAGTGATAGTAAAGATAGAGATAATGAAGGAATGATTGAGTGATAGTAAAGATAGTGATAATGAAGGAATGATTGAGTGATAGTAAAGATAGTGATAATGAAGGAATGATTGAGTGATAGTAAAGATAGTGATAATGAAGGAATAATTGAGTGATAGTAAAGATAGTGATAATGAAGGAATAATTGAGTGATAGTAAAGATAGAGATAATAAAGGAATAATTGAGTGATAGTAAAGATAGAGATAATAAAGGAATAATTGAGTGATAGTAAAGATAGTGATAATGAAGGAATGATTAAGTGATAGTAAAGATAGTGATAATGAAGGAATAATTGAGTGATAGTAAAGATAGAGATAATAAAGGAATAATTGAGTGATAGTAAAGATAGTGATAATGAAGGAATGATTAAGTGATAGTAAAGATAGTGATAATGAAGGAATAATTGAGTGATAGTAAAGATAGAGATAATAAAGGAATAATTGAGTGATAGTAAAGATAGTGATAATGAAGGAATGATTAAGTGATAGTAAAGATAGTGATAATGAAGGAATAATTGAGTGATAGTAAAGATAGAGATAATAAAGGAATAATTGAGAGATAGTAAAGATAGTGATAATAAAGGAATGATTGAGAGATAGTAAAGATAGTGATAATGAAGGAATAATTGAGTGATAGTAAAGATAGAGATAATAAAGGAATAATTGAGTGATAGTAAAGATAGTGATAATGAAGGAATGATTGGCTGATAGTAAAGATGGAGGTAATGAAGGAATGATTGAGTGATAGTAAAGATAGAGATAATGAAGGAATAACTGAGTGATAGTAAAGATAGTGATAATAAAGGAATAATTGAGTGATAGTAAAGATAGTGATAATGAAGGAATAATTGAGTGATAGTAAAGATAGTGATAATAAAGGAATAATTGAGTGATAGTAAAGATAGTGATAATGAAGGAAAGATTCAGTAAGCGATAGTAATGACAGAGGTAATGAGGGAATGACTCAGTGGGCGATAATGAAGACAGAAATAATGAAGGAATGATTTAGTGAGCAATTACGAAGAAAAATTAAGTGGAATGCTATTGGTGGAGTGATTCAGATAGACAGACAGATAGATAGTTTCAGTGGCTGGTACTGATAGTGATGGAGTTGTCAGCGAGTGATAGTGGAGTGACTATGTAAGTGATAGTGATGAAGTGAGAGAAATTAAAGTGACTGAGTGGTAGTGACGATGCAGTGAGTGATAGAGATGGAGTGATTCAACGTTTGACTTACTGTGATGGAGTGACTCAGTAATAGTGACAGAGTTATTCAGAGTTGTAGTGATATTAATGGAGTGATTCAGTGAGTGATAGTTACAGTGATGGGGTGATTCAGTGAGTTACAGACTGAGTGATGGTGAGCTTGAGGGATAGTTATGGTGCTGGAGTGCCGTCATTTGACTGAGGTGACCATCAACTCTTTGTGGGTTAGTAAATAATACCTATGGAGGTAACTATGGTAAGCTGGAGGATACAGTGGTCTTTTATCTCAAGACAGGGGTTAATAACCAGCCAGAGGCTCAAAGGCCTAAGTTACACAGATGAGCACTTTGGGTGAGCAGCTCATGTTGTCTGCCCCTCAACTGTTTCCTTACCTTTACCTGAAGGCACTTGGTCTAGCTGCAGTGACAGCCTTGAACAGGTTTGATCCCCAGCACTGGAGAATTTTGTATCATATAACACCAACAAGAGGAGCACTGATAGGCTGGTCATTGATCCTTAAACATACTGGACTGCTGTGGCCCAGCCTGGCAGCCCTACACATCATATATACTGGACTGCTGTGGCCCAGCCTGGCAGCCCTACACATCATATATACTGGACTGCTGTGGCCCAGCCTGGCAGCCCTACACATCATATATACTGGACTGCTGTGGCCCAGCCTGGCAGCCCTACACATCATATATACTGGACTGCTGTGGCCCAGCCTGGCAGCCCTACACATCATATATACTGGACTGCTGTGGCCCAGCCTGGCAGCCCTACACATCATATATACTGGACTGCTGTGGCCCAGCCTGGCAGCCCTACACATCATATATACTGGACTGCTGTGGCCCAGCCTGGCAGCCCTACACATCATATATACTGGACTGCTGTGGCCCAGCCTGGCAGCCCTACACATCATATATACTGGACTGCTGTGGCCCAGCCTGGCAGCCCTACACATCATATATACTGGACTGCTGTGGCCCAGCCTGGCAGCCCTACACATCAAAGGGGTAAAATGAGATTAACCTACTGTGCCGTTTGACCTGAAGGAAGGCAGGTTTAGGCAGTGTATTCTCCTGAAGGTCATATTCTATGTGCCTTTGGATACTGTAACGCCTCTCCCTTAGCAATTTATAAACATCAATATCCTCCTACAAGTTGGTGATGTAAACTGTGATGATATCATCATCATCATCATCCGGATCTCCTTTCCCACCCTAGGGCAGGGTGAGGAGTAGCAATGTCCAGACAGTCTAAGTTTGCCCAATCCAATGGGCCACGCTTCCATTCACTTATCATTCAAGCCCCTCGAATCCTGGCTCTATCTGATACGCCAAAAAATTTCACCACATTCTGTAGCTTCACATCAACGTTTCCGATAGAGTCAATCCGGAAGCTGTCACGTTAAAAAGGGGTGCCAAATCCCTGATCATGCACTTCTTCTCACAACATTCATCCAGCCAGCTCGATCTCTTGTCAGTTCCCTGGCCTCACCGACTTATATCAAAATGCTATAAATAACATCCAAAATAATGTCAGTGTGCAACATACAAATCCCAAGGAAGACCTGCTATGCAGCCTGCTATGTCAGCTAGGAAGACCTGCTATGTCAGCTAGGAAGACCTGCTATGCAACCTACTACGTCAGTTAGGAAGACATGGTATGCAGCCTGCTATGTCAGCTAGGAAGACCTGCTATGCAGCCTGCTATGTCAGCTAGGAAGACCTGCTATGCAGCCTACTATGTCAGCTAGGAAGACATGGTATGCAGCCTGCTATGTCAGCTAGGAAGACCTGCTATGCAGCCTACTATGTCAGCTAGGAAGACATGGTATGCAGCCTGCTATGTCAGCTAGGAAGACATGCTATGCAGCCTGCTATGTCAGCTAGGAAGACATGCTATGCAGCCTACTATGTCACCTACAGTACAGACCAAGGCAGCTTCATGCAGTGGCACTGATATAATCGGGCGTTGTGGCTGCCCAATTACACAAAAGTCCATCAACCCCTTCCCTATTCCCCAAAAGGAGGATCAATTACAAAATGGGGGCAACTTCAGCCTGCAGTCCACCAGGGTCAGAGGCAAATGAGCCTGCAGCCACAATAAGAAATTTTCTTATATTTTATGTGGACACCAGAACTGCAGAC
Organism: Coenobita brevimanus; assembly: GCF_032717465.1. Classification (NCBI taxonomy): domain Eukaryota; kingdom Metazoa; phylum Arthropoda; class Malacostraca; order Decapoda; family Coenobitidae; genus Coenobita; species Coenobita brevimanus. Next base: position 37,547 of record NW_027642872.1, read on the forward strand.
AGTGTACCGAGATGGTATGGTCATGTGGAGAGAATGGATAACAACAGAGTGGTGAAAAAGGTATATCTGAGCGAATCTGATGTTGGAAGGAGGTGAGGTAGGCCAAGAAGGTGGAGAGATATGGTAGATGAGTGTATGAGGAAGAGGGGTATGGAAGTCAGTGAGGCAAGGGGACTGACAAAAGGTGGTGCTGGCTGGATGAATTTCATGTGGAGAAGCGCATGACCAGGGATTTGACACCTCTTTTTGACATGACAGCATTCAAATTGACTCTATCAGATAGGTACTATACTGTATAAGACTACAGTATGTGGTGAAACCTTTTGGCCTATCAGATGGAGCAAGGATTCCATGGGCTTGAATGATGAATGAATGGAAGCATGGCCCATTGGACTGGGCAAAATTTGGCTGTCTGGACGCTGCTACTCCTCACCCATCCCTTGGGTGGGAAAGGAGGTCTGGATGATGATGATGATGATAATATTTATGCCTCACTCCATTTTAAGGCAGGAATAAGGGCCAAGATGGTCTTTTGAGTTAACTAGATGGGGCCTGCAATGGTTTACATCCAAAGGGTGGTTGGGATTTATTGCTCACCAAGTGACACTCAGGAGTGAGTGAGGCTGGTCACCCTCACCTTAAATGTCGGGACTGAGTAGCCTTGCCCAAAGCCCCTATGATCCTGACTGGGTAGAGGAGGACTGGCCTGTACACTGACAGGGAAAACTGTTGAATGTCGTTAGGAGTATGTGTGAGGGCACAATGGTAGTAGTGTGTTTGTGTGCATGCATGCACATATATGTGTGTGCACATTTGTGTGTGTGTGCATGTGTTTGTATGTGTGTGCATGTTTGTATGTGTGTGTGCAAGTGTTTGTATGTGTGTGCATGTGTTTGTGTGTGAGTGAGTGAGTGAAGTGCCTCAGAAGGCAAGTGGAAGTTGGAGAAGTGTCCTTAGTGACTGAGGGTAGGGTCTGCATACTGACTGTACAGTACCTTCCTGATGCCTATTGCTGATTCTGTTCTGTGAAGAGGAGTGAGAGTTGCAAGGCTCAATGAATGAGTTTGGAAGTCTGTGTTCAGGGCTGATTCTGGGCACAAGCAATACAAATGACCACTTGGGTTGTGAGCATGAAAGTAAAGAAGCTGTTGCATGACTGCACTGTGATCTCCACTCAGACATATGAACGTGAGCTTAGAGCTCCTTGGAAGAATACAGATCAAGAGTGTGAAGAGTGGAAATCAGTTATTTGAGAGGAGCAAGTGGAGTTACGTGGAGAGACAGACAGACAAATGAGGAAGCTGACAAGTGTTGTGACGTGGCAGTGCTGGAAAGTGTTAGAAGTATCCTAAAAAGGTTTGGTCATGTAGAGAGAATGGAGAATGACAGCATGTCTAGAAGTGACTGAGGTGGACAGGAAGGGGGGGGGGAAGACAAACCAACACTGAGATGGAGGGATGGAGTGGAGAGGTATATGAATCAAGGTGGTGAAACATAATGATCACAGGGGCAAAGACACTTTTTTTTATCAAGTGACTCACTCGATGTAGTGCTGCTCTTGGGTGACTGCCCTTTCTTCTCTTCCTTCTTTCCTCTTCTGTCTTTCTTTCATTCATTCTTTCCTCTTCCTTCTGTCTATGGGTGACTCTACACTAAGTGACAAGCCAAATGGTTTCCTGTACACCAGGAAGCTGTTTACTGTGCTGGGTGGTAACCAAATTATGGTGCCTGGTGGTTTAGTGGGTAATTAAGGTGCTCCAGTCGGATTGAGCCAGTGAAGGTTCATATCCAAGGAGTGGTTGTGGTTTATTCCTCAAGCAATGCCACTCAGGGATGAGCAAGACTGGTCACTCTTATCTTAAATGTCAGGACCAACTTGCCTAGCCACGGGCTCCCATGCTCCTCATGGGGCAACACAGGATTAGATGATGATGATGATGTTCAGTATACTCTTACTATTCACTACTGTTTTGGAATATACTAACATTATTTTATAAAATTTCACATTTATTTATTAAAATTCTACAGTTCTGTGGTACAGGATGTTATTCTGTCAACAACACTGATATGCTAAAGTACCATTTCTTCCTCTGTAATATCTCCTGGAACACCTGACATCAGGCATCGACCCTCCATAGAGTTTGGGAATGCTATAACCTCCTGAATGCTTCTGGCTCCACTTAATTCTGTAATGATTCTATCAAATCCTGTTCACAGAAAGAGAAAACAGCAGAATAATTTGTCTGAAATAAAGTACAATACCATATTATTGCTAATTTTAACCCCTTTGATCCAATGATGTATTTCTTTTATTATTCCCCTTCATTTCTCACATAGTGGAATCTCAGGTTAGGTCATATCCATCCATCCGTTAGTACACATCTGTTCTACACTGTATCTCAGAAACCACCTGTTGGAATTTTCTCATTGTTTGTATGATTGTACGGCTCTATAGGAGGTTGATGCCTGTCTTTTCGAAATTTTGAAAAAATCCAAGATGGCCAACTTAGGACCAGTTTTCTCTTTTTGAAACCTGAAATCCTTTATATCTTCTTTATTTTAACATACAGGTTTACAAGTTGTTTCAAAGTGGAACACAGTCTCTCTGGGACTTGTTGCTGCTATTTCTGGGTAGCAACAAAGTTATGGAGTAGTCTGGAGAGAACAAGGCTCCCCACACTAGCTCTTTCACTTGAAAATCTTTATTATTTAATGTATACATGCTTTGTAGCATTAGACCTCATCAGAATAGGACTTGGCCCCACTATGGAACCCCCACTTGTGCAGACCTGGCTTTGCTACATCTCCAGAGGGTTCTAGTCAGCCCAGGAGACTTTTTGAGCTAGAGTGAGTACATACAGCCTTCACTAACCCCCTTCACTACTAGGTGGGTCTCTGAAGTGGCAATAAAATTTATTGGTAGTATTGTCCAGTACAACCAAAAAATTAAAAATGTTATTGGACTGAAAGGGCTAAATAACCAATGACTATTTATAAAAGTATAATCATAAAAGAGGCTCATCAGCTTAACCATCTTTTATATATATATATATATATATATATATATATATATATATATATATATATATAAAAGGCAGGGAGGGCACGAAGGAAAAAATTAAACACAACCAAATACAGTGCATACTATGGTTATATCCCACCATATCCTAACACTTAAAATTGTATGGGTAAAATGCAGGTTAACTAACCATGTGCTATGCCACCATGAGAGGGTGCACCACACTTGAGGGCTTTGCTGTGTAAACCCAGGCTGGTATCCTTCCCTCCCAGAATGTTGTGCAGGACATGTAACTCAGCCTGGCACACTCAGACTGACCCTCCACCCACATCTCACCCACTCAGATCATAGTGCTGTCACGTTGCCTGGTGATTAAAACAGTGCAGTGGGATTCATTATTACAATTGTTTCAAAGTTGCAATGCTTGTGGCCTGAGTGTACAATTATCATGAGGTTCATTATAAACCATTTGGTACAGAGATATAACAACACCATCGACCACTACATATGACACAACACACCTGATACAGTATCCAACACTGCCTGAGGTGCAACGTGGCAAACTGAACTTTCTTCTTTTCCTTAGTTCACACTAAGAACTTCACACTTGATGTATAAATGACAGACAGGGATATGATGATGATAATGATGCCTTATAGGATTAGAAAAAAGAAAAAACCATCCATCCATCTGTTGCCAGACACCATAATCCCATAAGGGGTGGCCATTTGACTCTGAGTTATTTGTTTTACGGGGAGGGGCACTAACCCTCCACCAACCCACTTGTTGACACGTAGGGAGCACGTATGGTTTGGTTATATGGTTACCACCCAGCACTGTAAATGGTTTCTTGGCTTACAGGAAACCATTTGGCTTGTCACTCAATGTAAAGCCACCTGTAAAGGAAAGAAAAGCAATAAGAAGTGACAGGAAAGATGGGAGAAATAGGAAGAGAGGAGGACAGGCACAGAAAAAGAATGATAAAGGCTAAGGAAGAAGTAGGCAGCACTACATCAAGTGAGTGGATGATGGCGAGAAATAGGAAGAGAGGAGGACAGGCACAGAAAAAGAATGATAAAGGCTAAGGAAGAAGTAGGCAGCACTACATCAAGTGAGTGGATGATGGCTGCCACCACCTATCACAACAAAAGCCTGTTTTTCACTCATGGCACCTGAATTTTGAAGGCACCAAGGAAGAGTTTTAAAGCAATATATAGAAACAGGTCCTTCATTATCCCCTCCTCCCTCACTTTCTCTCCCCATAAAGTTAAGTTTCCATACTTTAATTGGGTCTGTGTAGAGGCAGTGAACATCTTCTTCTCTGGGCCATGTGAAAGGGTGGTGGGTGCAGAGAAGACAGTCTGTGTCTAAGTCACTCTTGAACAGTGTAAAGCCCACCACCCAGAGGAAGTTGAAGCTCTTGAGGTTCCTTACTTCTACTCCACAGCCCTCCAGGATGTCTGCACTGGCTACCCACAGCTGTCCCAGCAACCCACACTGTGCACTGAACAATTATATTAACTACAGTAATATTTCCTAGTATGTATATGGTATAATACTATATAAGTAACAAATGCACACATGTACCACAGGTAAATAAAGGCATAAGCAGGAATTCTTATTATCTATCTATCTATCTATTGCCAGACGCCTTAATCCCGTACTGGGTGGCCACAAACGAATCGCCTCCACGTCGCCCTGTCCCCCGTCATTTCACTGCCCTGCTCCCAACTCACACCTCCCTCTCGCATATACCTCTCCACTCCATCCCTCCATCTCATCCTTGGCCTCCTCTGCCCTCTCCCCCCCTCCACCTCACTCACATACACTCTCCTCATCAGTCTCTCACCCACCAACCTCTCCACAAGGCCAAACCACCTCAGTGTGTTCCTCCTAACACTTCCTATCACATCCACATCCACACCACAACGCTCCTTTATATCCTCATTTGTCAGCCTGTCTCTCCATGTGACTCCACAGGCTCCTCTTAAATAACTCATTTCCACTGCTCTCACTCTTGACTTGTGTCCTTCCAACAACGTCCAAGCTTCACTTCCATACGTTAGAGTTGGTATCACAATACTGTCATGTAGTAACTTTTTCACTTCCATGCTCACTTCCCTGTTTCTTATCACTGCTTTCAAAGAACCAGCAACCTTTCTTCCCTGCTGTACCCTTTCAAGCACTTCACCCTCCAAACCTCCATCCTTACTCATCACACTACCCAAGTACTTAAACGTACTCACATTTTCCATTTCCTCACCATCCAACCTCGCTGTACATTCACTGACTTCACCTCTCTCAAAGACCATCACTTTACTCTTCCCTACATTCACCTTTAGATTCTGTTTCTTACACACTCTCCCAAACTCATCCACCAAGCCTTGCAGCTCCCCTTCGTCTTCACTCAACAACACAGTATCATCTGCAAACAACAGTACAGGGAGTTTCCAAACACTACCCTCTCTCACCAGGGCCACTCCAACATCCACTGCCCTACCTTGTACCTCTTTTATTATGCTTTGTGAATACTGCAACCAAAGGGGCACAACAGGTGTAATGATATCAGATTACACAGTGTTGCTGGGTGTAAAATGTTGTTTCCTTGGCAACTAGTGGTTCCAGTGGGTGGGACAAGGGCGATTATGATATAAAGCATATCTCTTAGTCTGCCCATAAACTGTTATCATGCCATGACAGTACTTCAAAAATAAAAATGTTTGAAGGTATTTTGGGACCTGCTTGTTCTTGTGACATCTACATGTATTTTTTTTTACATCAAGTATTAGTGATTAATTTAGTAAATCTGAAGAAAGGACTTGCTCTGAGTTGGTCATATATATATATACTTTTAAGAGTTACCGTACTCTAAAAGTTTTTATACAATGACTCCTAACAAGCTGAGTAATTCTTGAGAATTAAGAGTATTCTCAGGTACCTTCTTAAAACGTTTTATATATACCAGTTAGTCCTCAAGATCCACACTGATCACACCAGAAGGAGACACATACAGCCTTCCCACTGGCAGCCACAGCCATAACCAGGACATGTCCCTTCTCAGCCCCTACAGCCCTACACAGTTCACTTTGGCTTGTGGGTGTCATCTTTTTAGCCACAGTTCCTTTGATCGATAAATCTTCCTGGACATACAAGACACAGATGCCAGGAAGACCATGCTGCTGTTGGCCTAAATCTTCCCATAAAGACAATTTTCTTGTTGATGTATGCCTGTGTGGAGTGTTGATGTATGCCTGTGTGGAGTGTTGATGTATGCCTGTGTGGAGTGTTGATGTATGCCTGTGTGGATTGTTGATGTATGCCTGTGTGGAGTGTTGATGTATGCCTGTGTGCAGAGAACAATGATGAAACATTTTTATAATGTGACTCATTTGGAGTGTCTAATTACATGTAAAGAAGCAAAAAGCCACATGAGCTATTTAAACTGTTACAAATTGTAGTATAGCCTGTGACCACTTAATTCACATGACTTATGAGTCAAAACACATCTGATTTGTCAAGCAGTGAGATGGACTAAAAAGCCTATTAAAATTCCATGTCCTCAAAAGTAGAATGAATATGATGCTCACAACTCACAACATAGTCTACTATTGTGCAAAATGTTTAAATAACAGGTTCTGAAAAGGTAAAACAAAATAATAATAATCAACATCATCATCATCATCATCCAGACCACCTTTCCCACTCTAGGGCAGGGTGGGGGGTGGCAATGTCCAAGCAGCCCAAGTTTGCCCAATCCAATGGGCTATGCATCCATTCACTCATCATTCACGTCCCCGGAATCCTGGCTCCATCATGGCAATATAATCATAATAATAATAATTCTGCTTCTTCTTTAGAGGCCTTAGTAGGAGGCACTGATCCCTCTTGCCATCCAGACCTACACCTGGTGATGGCAGCAATTATTATGTTTAAGACAGCTGAGGCGTGTACTGCTTTCTGTTTCCAGTTATAATGCCTCCTAATGTGTGATGGTATTCCAGAGCACCTCTCACTGGACGAACCCACAACTGTTACTCATCAGTGGCTTCCTCGCATCACCATCTCTTCTTGTGCTGTGGTTTATTTAGGCAATGTAATGACATATGTGGGAACTAAGCAGCCCATGTGGCATGTCTCTGATTAACTCTTGCCCTGCCTTTACTGTCCAGCCCTTGCTGCTATACATGACTGTATTCCCTATCGTTCACTAACTAGCCAGCCTAAAGTTTTGTCTGGCTATCTGTTTTGTGAAATGGCCACTACTATGTGGGATGGTCTTGTGTTTCCACTCATTAGGCTCATTTATTGTATATTTACCTTGTTATGTAAATATAAATAAATATGTTCTGCAATTCACAGTCCTTTTGCCCAAAACCAAATGTAAAACAACAACTTAAAAGCCTCTTCCCTTCCATAAAACACCACAAACAGATGTTGAGAATGTGTATTAATAGCCACAGTACAGCATAAACAGTGATAATATTACTATTACAACAGAAGAGTGTGACTTATCTGAGAATACCTGTGTGTAAAGAGAAAGATCACAGCACTCTAGCAGAACCATGACCTGTGCCAGAGGTATGCAGACAGCTCTGGCTGACTGTCCCACCTGAGAAGCTCCTGCCTCCACCACCCTCACACCACATTCACGTACCACATCACTTACATCAGCTGTAATATAATCATTATTAGGTAAGCTCAAGCAACATTTCATCTGAATTTCTTATCAGATTATGTACAGTAATAAAGATAACAGAAAGGGGAAAACAAGCAAACCAAGATGGAGATAAAAATATCGATGGCAGTACGAGCTGAAAGGTCCAACAAGATGGACCAACATACTGTACTGCATGTTTGGGGGGACAAGTAAGTCAAAATAACACAAGCTAAACTTATCATCATCATCTAATCCTATGTCACCCCATGGGGAGCATAGGAGTCCAGGGCTAGGCAAGTTGGTCCTGACATTTAAGATGAGAGTGACCAGCCTCACTCATCCCTGAGTGGCATTACATGAGCAATAAACCCCAACCATCCCTTGGATATAAACCTGCACCGGCTCAATCCGATTGGAGCGCCTTAATTACTCACTAAACCACCAGGCACCATAATTTGATTATATGGTTACCACCCAGCATAGTAAATGGTTTCCTGGTGTACAAGTGTAATGACCGAACTGAAACTTGACAAATTAATCACGCTGGTCTGGCCGGGATTTGAACTCAGGCCCTCGTGCTTCATACAAGCACACGTTACCACTGAGCCAAAGAGAGAACAGGGAGTGTAAAGTCACCTGTAGGCAAAAGAAAAAGGAAAGAATGATTGAAGGAAAGACAGAAGAGGAAGGATGAAAGGAAAGAATGAAGGAAAGAAAGACGGAAGAGGAAGGATGGAAGAGAGGAAAGGGCAGACACCTAAAGCAGCACTACATCGAGTGAGTGGATGGTGAGCGCCCCCACCTACCACTTACCCAAAAATTTATTTGAGTAAAATGAAATTATCCCCAACTACAAACACACACACACACACACACGTCTGTGTCCACGTCAATAGTACGGCGGTTAAGCAACAAATACAGTAGTATGATACATGATACATGGCTTTATATCATGTTCACTATTACTTACACCACTTATGTGAAAAATCAGTAATATACCACATGCATCCCATGCATTACCTAAAAAATTATTAGACTTACCCCACTTGGGCTGATTTACCCCTGTTCCCTGACCCCTGGTCTAAAAATACAGTAAGCTAATGAAAGCATGAGTACAAAAACATCAATAATGACAGGAAATCCAAACAAATAAACAGGTATAGTATAACAAATGATTACTCATGACTTTCAAGACAAATCTGAGTGGGCACAGCATCCGATGGCAAAAAACACACATTCCATATAAAACATAAACAGGTGAAAGGAAAACTGCTCTCCACAGATATCAATAACTGTCATAAAGCTGACATGATAATCTTGCTGCAAACTCACAGCATTCTCTACAGCTTCCTCCATAACCTCCTCCTGTGCCCTGTGAGTGTTGTCCTCATCTTCAGCTTCCTCCTCATCGTCAGAATCTATCAACTGCTCAAAGTCCTCCGAGGTGAGGGGGAAGTTGAGCCGTAATGCCTCAGTACCCAAACTGCGTGTCAGTGTTGCCGTTTGTGAGGAGATTATGGCAGATTTGTCGCTGCTCTCCTCCTGGATGAAACACGAAAATAATTCACTATGAAATTTATTCGTATACTTTTTTTTTTTTTTTTTTTTTTAGTAAATGCAAGGAAGAAGGAACCACAGGCTGAGCCCGTAAAACAGTCCCTTCCAAGAATAAAACAAAAACAATACAAAAGAGAGCCAAATTGAAGATCCGTTCATTTCAAGATGCCTGGACACACTGCATTTGAAAGACTGGAGATCATAGGAAGTACGAAATACAGACAGAAGGAGACAGTTCCAGAGCTGACCTGTTGCATAAATGAAGGACTGGGAGTAACGGTTAACTCTTGTATTAAAGAGTTGGACTATAAAGGGACGAGAGTTTGCTGCTAGACGGGTGTGCTACGCACCCGTCGTAGAGGTGGAGGAATGCATGCAGACAGTTCAGAGGAGCGGTGACCATTGAAGCAGCAACAGAAAAGAGATAAAGATGCAACAGTGCAGCGAAGAGACAGAGGCTGAAAGGAGCCAGTAAGAGGAGGAGAGTTAATGAGACGAAAAGCCTTTGACTCCACCCTATTGAGAAGAGCTGTACGTGGGGAGTCTCCCCACACATGAGAGTTGTACTCTAAACAGGGGCGAATAAAACCCGTGTATAAAGTCAACAACTGTGCAGGGGTAAAGAAGGCATGGAGTCGGCTAAGCACACCTAATCTCTTGGAAATGGATTTTACAAGAGATGCAATATGATCTTTCCAAGATACTGTTCATGTATGTTCATATCACTGTGTGTAATGTTTGAGATTTAAAACATTAAAGTAGTGAAAGTTTATAAGGAAGTCAGATATGCTTTACTCATGTGTCTCTGTGCCAGGGACATTTCTTGATACCTGGTAAGCAATTTCTCTTGCTCTACTTTTCTACAGAATGGCAAAATCTTTGACAACAAGGACACTGAGTTTTGTCATAGGTCTGACATCCCTGAATCACACATACATGCAAGTCCCCTGCCCTATTACTGCCGTACGTCTGGAGACATCTTTACTACAGCAATCTTTATAGCCATCTTCATCCTTGTAATGACCAGGATGAAGATTCACATCTTTTCTATAAGAGTTTTGGCAACATTGTTCTTGTTCATACTGCTAAAACAACTACGCTGGTGGGATTATATGAACTGAAGTTCATTCATCATCTAATCCTATGTCGCCCCATGAAGAGGGTAGGAGCTTGAAGCTAGGCAAATTGGTCCTGACATTTAAGATGAGAGTGACCAGCCTCACTCATCCCTGAGAGGCATTACATGAGCAATAAATCCCAACCACCACTTGGATATAAACCTGCACCGGCTCAATCCAATTGGAGCGCCTTAATTACCCACTAAACCACCAGGTGCCATTATCTGATTACTGTATATGGTTACCGCCCAGCATGGTAAATGGTTTCCTGGTATACAGGAAACCATTTGGCTTGTCACTCAGTGCAGAGTTACCTGTAGACAGAAGGAAGAGGAAAGAATGGAGGAAAGAAAGATAGAAGAGGAACAGAGAGAGGAAAGTGCAGTCCCTGAGAGCAGCACAACATCAAGTGAACTGAGGTAGTGTTATATATTTGTTCATCATTATCATCATCATCATCTGGACCTCCCTTCCCACTCAAGGGCGGGGTGAGGAGTAGCAGCGTCCAGACAGCCAACATTTACCCAATTCAACGGGCCACACTTCCATTCACTATCATGCACGCCCATGGAATCCAGGCTCCACCTGATAGGCCAAAAGATTTCGTCACGAACTGTAGCTTAACATACACCTTCACATACACCTATATTTGTTCATCATCATCATCATCATCATGTTAATTTACATTACATTTGTCCAAATGTGAAAAAAAAAAAAAAAAAAAAATACTGTCCTGTACATAAACAGGATCTCCTTCCCTAAGTGGCTTAAAGCAACATGGTGGTGTACTACCTAGCTTTTTGGGCGTGTAAATATTCAGTTATGGACAATAATCTTAACCACAGTATTTGCCATAATCTTCCCTTCATAAATATAAGGATGATGGTAAATATAAAATATACAAGCACTGAAACAAATCACACATGCTACTTTGTGGGTTAGTACTTTTATAACTACCATTCCTTCTCCTAAGTATGCCTTATGTATAATGAAAGCATGAAAGCATTTCCAGGTCACAACTGGCACACAAAGCCACATACATCAACAATGGTCAAAAGCACTGACACACAACCAAGCACTCATAACGCTACTGTCACCAGCTGTAGCTCTTAGAATTACTGTACTATGAATAATCCTGGATGAAATATAAGTAGAATTTTATGAACAACAAAAAGAGTGCAGAGAATATATTGTAGCTAAGCAGCGATGCATACAAAAGCTACAAAAAATGGGGTACACCTCATCTTAGCATAGATAGATCCTGACCTTAATATAGGCGGCAGAGATGGATGAGCGGAGGGTGGAAGATTTAGGGGACTGTTCATCCCTGGTTAGGTTATCAGGTCGAAGGAGGGCAAAGTCGAGGACGTTACAGCACTAGGTCTGGGCAGTGTCAAGGCAGAAGTCTGCTAAGCTGATCTGTGCATAGCCCTGGAAAATGAAGTTTGTTTTTAAAATTATGCTGTAGGTTTTTAGTCACAATATATCTTTCTTCTCCTTTTTTAATAGTTACCACATGATGACCATATTCATGCTAATATATTTTTGTCATTGTCCCTGGCCAGGCTCAAATTCTTGAATGAGGTGTTTGCACATCAAAGTCAACGTGCTGGGCTATTCCAAATCCACTTCTTCTTTAGTGTGAAACAAGCATGGGTGTGGCCAGTCAAAAGTACGAATGGTGAAGTGGCACTGTTCAGAAATACCCGTTGTATGTATAGTCTAAATCAAACAAGGAAGTGGGCATTTTTTCTTCTCTTGCTTTTTACATTTATCCATCCATCCATCCATCATCCAATCCTACATTGCTCCATGAGGTGCGTACATTTATAAACTGAAGAACTTAAAAGCATCAGAAAAGGGGATAACTGCAGTAGGTCAGCTGGGCCATGCTAATCATCTCTTATAAGAGTATAACCACGTTATAAGATATCGATATGAAAGAAGACTTGTTTATGTAAAAACATATAAAATATTAGTGTAACCTGACTGTTCCTAACTTAAGAGCCAGAAATCTCCCTGGCTGGATACCAAACAATGTAAATCAGGGTTTTACTGTATATATATCTATAGCTGCTGTATGTATATTGCACAGATTGCCAACAATGTGTGCTGGGCCACACTGTGGTTACTCTAAAACACTTACCACACATTCCACATTCAGTGTTTTGTTGGTGTCACTTACAGCCCAAACATTCACTTGTAAAGTTTTAGATGGCAGCTTCCCAGGTGCCACAGGAAAAGAAAAAGTCTCTCCAAAGGTGGGTGCCTCCATGTTACTGTTGAGGTGTGTACAACATGTGAAAGTTGCAGCACCAGCAGGACAAAGTTGTACTTTTATGCACCTGTAACATGATAAACAATTATTGCTTGTACAGAATATGATTGCATTATACTTCAAAAAGCAATACACTGTCAGTTCTTTACAAAGTGTATCAACACACAACTCACTAGACAGCCATAACGGTGATCAGTATCAAAGAGATTCCAAAAAGTTCAAAAGGTTTAGGACAGATTAGATGTGTTAAATAATAAATTAGGTAATGTACATCATTAATGGAATAGGCCAAAACTATGGCTTCATGAACAGTAACCTACCAATCATCATCATCATCATCATCATCCAGACCTCCTTTCCCACCAAAGGGCAGGGTGAGGAATAGAAATGTCCAGACAGCCCAAACTTGCCCACGCCAATGGGCCACAGTTCCATTCACTCATCATTCATGCCCCCGGAACCCTAACTCTATTGGATACACCAAAAAACATTCACCAAATTCTGTAGCTTCCCACAAATGTATCCGATTGAGTCAATCCGGAAGCTGCCACGCTCACAAGGGGTGCCAAAATCCCTGATCATGCACTTCTCCTCACAACATTCATCCAGCCAGCTTGATCTCTTGTCAGTTCCTTAGCCTCACGGACTTCCAAACCTCTCTTCCTTAAACACTCCTCCACCATATCTCTCCACCTTCTCCTTGGCCTACCTCGCCTCCTCCCTCCTTCAAATTCGCTCAGATATACCTATTTCACCACTCTATTGTTATCCATTCTTTCCACATGACCATACCATCTAAGTACACTCTCTTTGATTCTGGTGTCCACTGACTTCCTCACTCCACACCTTTCACGAATCACATTATTTCATATCCTATCCACCTTCTGTACTCCACATACATTCCTCAGCAGTCCCATCTCCAATGCTCTTACTCTTGACTCTTCATTTTCATGCCACACCATAGTCTCACATTCTTATGTTAAAGTTGGCACTAACACTCCCTCATGTAAGCCTTGTGCAGCTGCAACACTCAAGCCTCTGTTTCTTATTAAGGCCTTCATTGCACCAGCTACTTTTCTTCCTTGTGTCACTCTACTTTCAACTTCTTTTGCACATTTTCCTCTCTTTTCTATCCCTGTACCCAAGTATTTGAACTCTCACCAATTCCAGTCTCTCTCCATTCACTGTAACATTGCACTGGGAGTCACCTTCTCTCTCAATAACCATCACTTTACTCTTTTCTACATATACTCTCAAGGCATGATGCTCAGAGACATCAGCAAAACTCTGCACTTGCCTACGAAGTTCTTGTCCAGTATTTGCAAGCAGTACTGCATCATCAGCATACAACAAATTTGTGATATTCCATTCATCACCACTCATTACCAACGCCATCCCTCTCTCCATTACTTGTGTTTTTACCTCTCTCATCACCCCATCCATATATATATTGAACAACCATGGGGACATCACACAACCTTGTCGCACGCCTGCACTGATTGTGAACCATTCACTTAGATGTCCATTAACCCTTACGCATGCTTTGCTACCATCATAAAAACTCTTGACAGCACCTAGCAGCTTACCATCTACACCATACATGCGCAAAACTTTCCACAAGCCCTCTCTGTCTAGTCCACTTTGTCAAATGCTTTTTCCAGATCCATGAATGCCATAAACACCTTATGGTCCTTCTCACAAGCCTTCTCTGCTATCTGTCTAACTGCAAATACTTGATCCTCACATCCTCTGCCACTCCTAAAACCACCCTGTTCATCACTCACTAGGACTTCTGATATCTCTCTTACTTTCTCTGTAATAATTCTTCCATATACCTTCCCTACCACACTTAATAAACTTATGCCACGATAATTCTTGCACTCACATCACTCACCTTTATTTTTGTACAGGGGTACAATCACAGCCTTTTTCCAGTCTGCAGGCACAGTTTCACTCATCCATGCCTTCTTACATGTCTCCAACAAGCACTTCATTCCACTCTCTCCACTACACTTAAGCATCTCTGCATACACCTCATCAACCCCAGCTGCTTTCCCATTTTTCAGCTGCTTCCTAGCACTATTCACCTGTGTGAGAGTCATGTCTCCTGGCACTGCATTCCTTCTCTGCACCCCCCCCCAAACCAATCATGTTTACAGCTGCTCTGCTCTCTCTATTCCCATTCATCAGGCTTTCAAAATATTCTTTTCATCTGGTCCTTACTTCATCTCCATGGGTTAATAATCTACCACCTACAGTACATCCTTCACACCATCCCATTTCTTTCCGCTTTCACTTCTACATTTCCGCACCTCTTTCCAGAATAACTTCATATTTTCAGAGTAGTTTGCATTCATTTTTCTTCCCAGATCATCATTTACCTCCTTCTTTTTCCTCTTCACTAGTCTCTTTACATGCTTCTTGCTACCAATCATTTTTATGGTTATCTCATAAGAATACAGTACCCACCTTAGGCCTACATATTCTGAATTAAGATTTCATATTTCTGGAATACCAATTTATCCAGCTTGCTCTTTTAACAAAACATATAGTTAAAAAAAATGTCTTCTCAAAGGACACTCTATAAACACTACAGTTTCTAGTGTAAAATACTAAAAATTCTCTCTCCACTGGAACAGAATAGTGGGTACAATACTGTACTCTGTTTACTGATGGTTCTTCTGAGTGTTTTAATCAGCTGTCACTGTATAATATGACTAATACCTGATGTATCCACTCCATTAATTACCTTGGCAGTAAGTCCTCTTCCTGTGTGACAACTATAATATTATTTTTACATTGTTTGACAAAATTTCCATTGGAAAGGTGGATGGCATAAAGCCTGCAAGAATGTAAACCTTGCTCCTACAATACATACACACACATCCTAGCCTATACTTACACTTTACAGCCTTCCTCTGTATTGTGCACCAGTAGCTTCCTTGCCAACTCAACTCCAACATTAAGCAAGTTCTCTTGTCTAGTATACCTGCAATAATAAAAATACAAAGTCAGAACAATCAATATACAGTATAGTGCTTGTACTGTACTGTACTTACCATAAAAATGAGTAATTACTGCAACAGTGTTGTAATCAGTCCCTAACATATGCAGGATTACATTACAGACTTTACCATAAATGTTGAAAAACCAATAATAATTGTCCCTTCCCCCCAAAAAAGTCCATGCAGTTACAGTTTAACAATGTGGTTGCCTAAGAATCGCTTGCTACACCCCCAAAAACATAAAAAAATTACTGATCATCAACACATTATTAAGTGAGAAATAAATTGGAAATTTTCACTTATAACTGTTGATAATGTGTTAAGAGATGCAGCAGTCTGATGTGGATGCATAGGAAACAATGGTGCCAGGGTGGTACTGTATCTGGTGATTTTGTTTTAAACCAGTGAATTTAGTCCACTATACAGTACTCTAGGTCAAATTGACTTGTCTGAATATTACCACTGTAACTTGTCTTCTGATATTAATAACTGCTCTTTCCCAGAAAACATGTACCAATGTGAATTTTTTGGACTGCAGGATGGTTGACTCAGAACTGAGACAAAACCTGGCACCTGTAAATACTGTACATAAACAGAACATAATGGGTTTAAGTTAATTAGATAACAAGTCTGGATGCATACTCAAATAATGAAGGTAGGCCAAGGCTGATGCAGGCAAGCATGTTGGAGCCTTTATAAACTACTGTATATGATACATTAGAGTAAAAAGAGTATAACACAAGGCATACCGTGACAGAGACGGGTGCTGCATCACTATGTCACACTGTTGTAGTCGGCCTGGCACACTGAATGGTCAGGTCAGTGGAATCTTCAGTACCTCAAAGGTGTACTTGGCTGGGGTTAGACCACTCCAGGCAGGCTAATGGAAATAAGACGAGAGTATGAGTAAGCTGCACAAATAGCCCTAACGCCTCTTCCTTGGTGATTTATTTTTATAGCCTAAGAATGAGATGAGAGTAAGTTACACAATCAATCCTCATTTGGTTCACTACTCTTGACGGTTGACAAAGCTCTCTAACACTTCTTCCTGTCTATCTATTTATCTATTGCCAGATGCCTTAATCCCGTAAAGGGTGGCCACAAAACAAATCGCCTCCATGTCGCCCTGTCCCCCGCCATCTCACTGCCCTGCTCCCAGCTCATACCCCCCTCCCTTATATACTTCTCTATTCCATCCCTCCATCTCATCCTCAGCCTCCCCCTCCCTCTTCCCCCCTCCACCTCACTCACACACATTCTCCCTGTCAGTCTCTCACTCTCCATCCTCTCCACATGGCCAAACCACCTCAATGTGTTTCTTCTAATGATTCCTATCACATCCACATCCACACCACAACGCTCCTTCACTTCCTCAATTGTCAGTCTATCTCTCAGTGTGACTCCACATGCTCCTCTCAAGTAATTCATTTCCACTGCTCTCACTCTTGACTTGTGTCCCTCCAACAAGGTCCAAGCTTCACTTCCATATGTTAAAGTTGGTATCACAATACTGTCATGCAGTACCTTTTTCACTTCCATGCTCACTTTCCTATTTCTTATCACTGCTTTCAAGGAAGCAGCAACTTTTCTTCCTTGTTGTACCCTTTCAAGCACTTCACCCTCTAAACTTCCATCTTTACTCATCACACTACCCAAGTACATTTCTTCCTCAGTGGCTTATTTCTGAAGCTGGGAATACGATGAGAGTAGGTTACACAACCAGTTTTTACTTGGTTCCTTATTCTCATCGGTTAAGGATGCTTCCTAACACCCCTTCCTTTGTGTAAAATGGGTATAGTTTGCAATTTTAGTGCCAGAATATACTATTGTACTAAGTCATGAAGAAGTGATATAACAAGGATGTAAAATAAGCTGCAATAGGGCAAAATTATGGGCCAAGTTAGTGTAAAATGGATATAGTTTTCACTTTCAGTGCTAAAATATGCTACTGTACACATTTATTTTCAAATGGGTGTTTGAAATCCCACCTCAGGGGAGACCATCGGATACGAAGGATTTTCAGCTTCATCAGATCAGGCTTCCCCCCAGTTGGTATATTACAGGGAGGGTCAAATACTAAAATCTCTCACCTTATATGGCACTGGGACCGGCCTCTCCACCAGTTGCTGTGATAGGGAAATGGAGTTCAGAGTTCTGCCAGTTTCCTAGCCTTCATCTTTCACCTCATCCACGTCCTTCAGCTGTACATCCACAGCACTCTTACTCCTCACACTCCTGCTCTGTCTCTGTGCCCAACTGATGAACACGGGTTTTTTGAAAGTGTCGTCGTCTTCTGAGATCTCCGTTTTGGTCTCCTGAGCCAAAGTTTTGGAGATTTTGTGTTGACTATCAGATTCAGATTGCAAGATCTCCATTTTGGCTTCTTCAGTTAGGCTACAGGTTCAGAGTATTTGGGATCATTATTCAGCTCAGTAGGATCATTTTTGTCCATTTCCCTCTCTTCAAGTGCAGTTTTTGGACTTGACTCTTAGGCTGGGTTTCATGGCTTAACCCTCCACTTTTCTCTATTTTCAGCTCTTCAGTTGCAATCCTGGGACACTTGGGTTGACTATGAGGCTTGGTTTGGTCAACTATTTCCCATTTTCCTTCTGTTTTCTGCTCTGCCCCTGCTCCTCATTCTCCATTGTCACCCTCACCATTTGATCACCCAGCTCTCCACCTTCCTCTTGTTTTCCTCCACCTTCCTCTTGTTTTCCTCCAATTTCCTCTTGTTCTTCTCCACCTTCCTCTTGCTTTCCTCTACTTTCCTCTTGCTTTCCTCCACCTTCCTCTTGTCCTCCACTGCCTACCTCTTGCTTTCCTCCACCTTCCTCTTGTTCTTCTCCCTGGTCCTCCTCCTCACTCTCCTTAGTCACTTTTACCATTTAGATCAAACTGCTTGTCCTTGATAATATAAAGTACAGTTAGTACATTACTTTGTAAATACTGTACTAAGGGAGTGGGATTATTCAACCCCTAATGGTGTCTGCTATCTCATCTATCTTTAAATGACCTGACCTAATCTCACCTGATTTGACCTGGCCTGACCTAACCTAACCTAATTTATCTATCTGTATATCTATTGCTGCATGCTTTAATCCCATAAGGGACAGCCACAAACAAATTGGCTCCATGTTGCCCTGTCCCTTGCCATTTCAGTGTCCATCCCCCCCAGTTCACGCTCCCCGTTCTCATAGACCTCTCTGATTCATCCTGACTTAATCTAGGCCTATACAGTAAACCTCATTATAAAGGACTAATTGTGGTCCAAGCCATTAAAAAAAAGGCAAAAGTCCCATAAAAACAATATCTGGACTTCCCCGTTAACCTGGACTTTTTTAGGTAGGCCTACTGTATATCAGATATTAGTCCGGATCACATCAAATGGTTTTTAAACTGTTTTCACAACCACTGAAGTACTGTACTGTATTACACATTCACTACAATAATAAAATGATATAACATATAGCTATATACTATATAACAATTCTGTACTGTACATTGATAAACATGTCTTTTATTTACCTAAATTGTGGTGAACATAGCTGAAGTGGTCAGGCAGTTCAGACTGCTTTTGGCTTTATTGGACTTTTTCTGATATATACAAATTTAATCTGGTGGCTCCTTGATTTCGATAAAGGTGAATTCCGATCTATTACAGTCCATTATAATAAGGTTTTACTGAACTTTATATGAGGTATATAAAAGTGGTGGATATACATTGAGGAGAGGGCAGCAAAATGGTAGGAGACAGGGCAACATGGAGGTGATTTGTTTGTGGCAACCCCTTACAGGATAAAGGCATCAGGCTATAGACAGATAGATAAATAGGTAGATACAGTGGATGAGGCTAAGAGCCGTTGAATCCCCCTCTTCCCTCCTTATTTACTAGGTACTACAAAAGCATCTGAAATGGAAAAGCCATAGTGATGATCCCTTCTAACGTGATCTGAATTTTATTTTTTTTAATTTTTGGCTGATAATATATATTTCCGGTAATAAAATTTCCCCTTACCAATGTAATGTGATTCCTTGAAACACATCAGAGACATCATTTATAATTCATTTTATCGGGAATAAGTATATGGATATAGGTATTCAGTTTCCGAATTAAGGTTAGGCTATTCTGACAGCTTTTTTTAATCTAATCTAACCTAGTCAATCTAACCTAACCTGACTGTCCTAACCTATGTAATCTACTAATCTAATTACTCTAACCTAACTTAACTAATTTAACAAAGCGGCGTGTCTGCGGAACTGCACTGATATCTGAAAATCTTGGTCAAATTTAGGTGGACAAACTAACCAACAATGCCAGGATAAAAATATGGCTTAGTTCCTTCAAAACGCACCAGAAACATCAATTACCGTTCATTTTATCTGTGTGGTTCTGCAGAGAATATTATTGGTTCCTGGTGTAGGTAAAAGGTAAGAACGGAGGCTTATCTGGCCAGCCAAGAAAGCCCACCCAGATGTAAACAAAACTTTTTCACTTATGGCACGTCTAGGCTTTGGGTGGTACATAAGAATTATTTTTATTCAGGTTATCTGGCTTAATTATCGCACTACTGAAAAATTTTCTGATTTACTTAATAAAATTTGTCAGCAGCGATTATCTTTGCTTTTGAAAATTATATTATATGACAGTTCCAAAATTAAGATAATTAACAAAGAAAATGAATAGAGTAACTAACAGGTGAAACTAACCTGGGTATAAATAGAGCACACCTGACCCTCACCATCACTTTGAGCTCAGCATTCGTGAGATAAGGTTGGGTTATTGTGTTGTGCTCATCAGTTCCATTTGTATTGCTTTCGTTGTTCTGAGAAGCGACCAAGCAAAAGTTTAAACCTCAACTAGTGCGTCAAAATGTCTCAAATGGCAGTCGTTAACATTGATAATGGGGTTTACAACCCTACAACCATACCCACCCAAAATAGCTCCCGTAAAAGTCTCATAGTTATCGTGGCCAAAATTTCGCTGTGGTCTTTGACTGTTATACACTTTTTGGCAATACTAACAGATTTTATCTCTATTGTTTACGCCAAAAATACGTTCGCCTCGCAACTTGAGGGCGACGCCTTTGCCGATTTGCAAAACAAGGTTAATATTGGACTTAACTACTTGGTGTTGTACTGTTTTGTTCAGTTTGTTATCGCAATTTTTATTTGTTGTCCGTTGATCACAAAAAAATCGCACAAGTATGTTTTGTTTGTTATCTCACTGATGATGGGTGTTAGCATGTTGGGGTGCAAAAAGGCGGTGTATTCCATGTTTTATGTACAAATATTTATGCCGCTGCATTCCCTTAATGTGCTAGATCCCCCTGAATTCTGGTGGTTTATTAATCACGAATTTATTGAATTTGACTCATTATATGCCATTAAGTTCTTCTTTTCTAATCTTGTACTCCTTCTGAATGAATTTTATCCTCTCCACAAAACCCCACCCAGCCCCAACCCGGTTTGAAGGGCCTGCTGCTTATTAACTTCTGATTTATGTCTGGATTTGTCCTAAGGAGTTGTTTTTATGTCTTATTTTCCTTGATTTCTTCTAACGAGTTGTTGATTTGTTCTCTACAGTATACATTGTGGACTTTGTGAGTATTTTTCTGTATCGTTACTCCCCGTGGACCAGCGAACATGGCGGGCTGAGTAGCACTGGGTTGTAAGGCATTGGAGGGTGAGGAAGTGGTCCATCCCTGGTAAAAATAAAACCTCACACCGATGAAGATGCCTTACGCTAACCCCCAGGGGTGGTGGATTGCACGCTACAGTCCAGGCAAAGACCTAACCCTCACACCTTTGGAATTGCCCCCCATGTCTGACCACGTACCGGGGTAGTAGCAGTTCCAGTAGTAGTAGTAGTAGAAGTAGTAATAGTAGTAGTAGTAGTAATTTCCAAATGGATGAAGGTAATGTTAGGTAGAGCTGTAGTAGTAGTAGTAGTAGTAGTAGTAGTTGTTGTTGTTGTTGTTGTTGTTGTTAATTTTCAAATGGATGGAGGTAATGTTAAGTAGAACAGTAGTTGTAGTAGTAATAGTAGTAGTAGTAATTTCCAAGTGGATGAAGGTGATGTTAGGTAGAATTGTAGTAGTAGTAGTGGCAGTAGTAGTAGTAGTCAATTTCAATTTTTTTCAATTTCAGTGGTAGTAGCAGCAGCAGTAGTAGCAGTAGCAGTGGTAGTAATAGTAATTTCCAAGTGGATGGAGGTGATATTAGGTAGAGCAGCAGTAGTAGTTGTAGTAGTAGTAGTTGTAGTAGTAGTAGTAGTCAGTCAATCATAATACAGATATTATCTATATTCCATAGTGCTGCTACATAGAAAATGAGTAAAATAGAAGTTCAATAATACTGTACATTACAAAATCTTTACATGCTGAAATACAGTGTGGGGCAAGCTACTTCTTAAGATATTCATTTTACATAGTCATAACACATCATTCTTTTTTTTTTTTTTTTGGTATGAAGAAGCACAGTATATATAGCAGTACCTTTGCTGTGGATATAACGTTCGGCCTCTGTTCATGACTGACGAGAAGAGACGACAGCAGCAGCACCAGCAGCAGCCAACTAGTCAAAGACCTCTTCTTTTTTTTTTTTCCTTCACAAAAAAAGATTCACATACAAGTTAAAACATAATAACCATGTTCCTCTTGCCAATAAAATCGTCACTGTATATAATGACAATGTTTATATAAAAATGTACGCTAAAAAAACAGCCGTTGGTAAAATATAAAAGAAATAAAGTGGTCTTACCTTAAAATTACTACATGGTTTCGTCTGTGCTCATGGTTCTGCAGCCAAGATATTCGTGATGGAATTATATCCAGGGTCCAGGGCATGACAGGTAATGTACACTCCGTAGTGTAACTTAAAAAAAAACATGTTTACAAGATAAACCCGGTTTTAAATATGGCAGGTTAAATCTAATGATGGCATTATTAGACCATCAACCTTCTGTACAAGCGGCACTGTGTGAGGGCCAGCTGGTGCCTCAGTAACAGCTGGTTACAGGAGGCAGCCACATCATGGTTGTTGGCATAGGCTGGTGTCCCAGTTATTCGTTTTAAAGCTTTACCGTAAGCCCCCTCAAATGTTTTAAATATACATGATCTTCATGTATCCTTATGGTTTAAAAGAAGCAGACCGTAGTCTGGCTTACAGTACCAGTTAAAAAGAAATAAGAACGTAGTAATATCTACACCACTAAAATGTTTAAAAGTAGTAGTAGTTGTTGTAGTAGCAGTAATAGTAGTAACAGTAGTAGTAGTAACAGTAGTGGTACATTCTAGGCAAAGACCTAACCCTCACATCTTTTGAAATGCGCGCCATATAGGCCAGTATTCTCGTCGGGTAAGGACGTTCCGTAGCACCTCTCTCTGAGCGATTTATTTTTGGATGTGGCTCTTAATACCCTTTTGTACGTTACGCAGCGTATGGCGATATAACAGGGATATATATAACGCAGAATAACACAGTAAGGTAGCAAGGTGTAACGAACAAAATAAATAGTTTAGGAAAAGGTGTTAGGGAGCTGTTAACTATTTTGGCATGATAGCTTTTCGAGTGTGGTATCTAAGGCCGTATTCTCTTCGGTTGTATTCTCATCGGTTAAGGAAGCTCCCTAGCACCTCATCCTGAGCTATATATTTTGTTTATTACACCTTGCTATCCTCTTCCGTTATGTTTAAGTTATTCTAATATCACCATATACTTCATATAACTAACGTACAAAATTACATTGACCGGTCATATAGGCTACTTGGGAAAAGGGGTTAGGGAGCTTTGTTAACGAACGAGAATACTGACCTGGGTGTTGACACACACACACACACACACACACACACACACAGCCTTGCAGGTCATAAGGTGCAAGAGCAGGTCATGTGTGGGTGATGCCTTCATCCAGTGTATGGTCAGAGTGGCATCAGTGTGTACGGTGCCTCCACAGCCACTGGTGTGCTGAAGCAGCGGCTGGCACACCAGGCAGCGCCGCCATAATGCTGCCTGCTGGTTGGCCCTCAGGACATGCATGTGCTGGCTGGCAACTGGCTGGACTCCACCGCTCCTTCCTTGGCGCACAAGACCTGGTGGTGCAGCTGGTTCACCAGGGCAGTGTTGGCGCTGGTGAACACACACACCATGTCAACATCTGCGTCTTGCCCAGCAAGTCTGCAGGAACAGCCCGTTCTGATGATGATGATAATGATGATGATGATGATGATGATAATACAAAAATAGTTCGAGGTGGTGGTGATGATAATGATGCTGTATACATTTGTGTGTGTAATTCACCGGGTCGGTCAGGATCACTTGATGGTCGTGATCGTCAGCTTTTATCCTCCCGGAAGGGAGCTGAGAGCTCATATAGTCCGATCTAAGGGTAAGGCTGTGACCTTCACACACGCACACAACCGTCCCCTTGCTCAAGGGGTACAGTAACCACTCACTTCGTCAGTGAAACTTTTCGCAACCTGAGCGAGGCGCGAACTCCCGTCCACCAGTTGGCAAGCGGGAACGTTACCACTGCGCCAGCGAGCGGTGTGTGTGTGTGTGTGTGTGTGTGTGTGTGTGTATTTATTACTGTTATTATTTTTTGGCCACCTCCTACAGGATTAAGGCTTCTGGCTATAGATAGATTGATAGATTATTACCTTTTTTTTTTTTTTTTTTTTCAGCCAGATGCCACCCCCTTTAAGGCAGCACATTGGCGTTAACCCTGGAGTTGACAGAGGAGTAGCGCCGCCATCCTGCCACTGTCAAGTTGGTCAGTAAGATGTTCCAACCCAGTGTTTACGCCGATGGTGGCATTGGTAGGTCATTCTACAGGTGGTCAACCACGTATGATGTAGCCGCCATCCTTACCTCTGTGCAGGTGAGTGTTTGCATCTGTTTTATCTGATGGAACTGGGCCACTTGCACACCTTGAATACTTAGTTGTGGTTACCAGCCAATCAGTTCTCCATCCTGGCAAATGGATAGAGGCAGTTCAGTAGTGTTTATCATCATCATCATCATCATCATCTAATCCTGTGTTGCCCCATGAGGAGCGTAGGAGCCCAGGGCTAGGCAAGTTGGTCCTGACATTTAAGATGAGAGTGACCAACCTAACTCATCCCTGGGTGGCGTTACATGAGCAATAAACCCCAACCACCCCTTGGATATAAACCTACACCGGCTCAATCCGATTGGAGCACCTTAATTACCCACTAAACCACCAGGCGCCATAATTTGGTTATATGGTTACCACCCAGCGTATAAATGGTTTCCTGGTGTACAGGAAACCATCTGGCTTGTCACTCAGTGTAGAGTCACCCGTAGACAGAAGAGGAAAGAATGAAGGAAAAAAAGAGTGAAGAGGAAGGAAGGAAGAGAGGAAAGGGCAGCCATCTGAGAGCAGCACTACATCGAGTGAGTGGATGGTGAGCGCCCCCACCTAAGATGCCCATATCTGTTCCCCTGGCCTTTCTACCACTTTGTCCTCCACTTCCCTCTCGTCAGGGAGTAAATAAACAAGGGATTGTGGCTGTACATTTCCACCCTATTTTGATGGCAAATTAGACTGAACTGCTTCTACATCCCCTCAAGTTAAAAGAAACGACCAACGTACACTACGATGGTGATATTTTCTACTTTATTTTTTTCTTTCCATTATGATCCTATCAAGTAAAATCTGTTGTATCACTTATTGATTTAAAACATGGGTAAAAAGTTCGTGTAATATTGGTTTTAATCGTCATAAATTTAACTGGAGGAATCTCAGGCACAATGTTGCCTTGGTCACGTGACCCTTGAGACGCAGCGTTGCAGACCATCGGGCAGTCAGTCACCCCGCGGGTCAGGAAGTCGGGGGATGTTGGTGTGCGCAGCTCGTACTAACTTTGTGTTTTCCTTTTATTGGACGTTGGGGGCACGGTGGCTCAGTGGTAGAGCATCGGAGTCGTGATCGGGGGATTGCGAGTTTGAGCCTTGTCTGGGAGTGGTAGCGCGCTCCTGTAACCTAGCGGGGCTATATGGCCATAGTTGCCTAGCTCGGGGATTAAATCCCTTTTATTGGACGTTAGCGATTGTGTTTGCCGTGATGAATGGACAGACTGGATTACTGTGGAGGCGAGGCAAGTGGCACAAGTGCCGGAAAAAGGAAACTATGCCTGGTATGGACACAGGGTGAGTTGAAATGTATTATTATTATTATTATTGTTATATTATTTGCTACTACTACTACTACTACTACTACTACTACTATTATTATTATTATTATTATTATTAGTATTATTTGCTACAACTGCTGCTGCTGCTGCTGCTGCTACTACTACTACTACTACTACTACTATTATTATTATTATTATTATTATTTGCTACAACTGCTGCTGCTGCTGCTGCTGCTACTACTACTACTACTACTACTATTATTATTATTATTATTATTATTATTATTATTATCTAATCTTTCCACATGACCTACAAACAGGTCATCAGTTCACCTTTAATCTATCGATAATCAAAGATAGATACATACGCCAAAGTCATTTTTCAGCCTACCAACCAAGACGAATGTGGACACGCATTTTGCCCACTACGTACCATCCACTCACCCGATGTAGTGATAGATTTATTGAACAGATAGGCAGGTGGAAGAGAAGGCTAGATAGATTAACTTTGAAATAAAAAAAATTATTTGTTCCTTTCAGTCTGTCGTAGCTACCATCCACTCACCTGATGTAGTGATAGATATATCGGATAGATAGACGCAAAAATAGATCAACCTTCAATCTGATGAGTAAGAATGATTTGAGTTTTCTTTGTCCATCCATGTCTATCTGTCTATCTATCTGTCTATCTATCTGATGTAATGATAGATTTATTGGATAGACAGATATGTAAATATATATTAAAAGACATCAATATTTTTTTCTCTATGTCTGTCTGTCTGTCTATTTAGTACGTATTGTACCATCCACACACCTGATGTAGCGATATATGAATTGGATAGATTAATAGACCCCAAAATAGGTTAAAACATGATAAATAGCAAATCTCTATCTATCTATCTGTCTGTCTATCTGTCTATCTAGTACGTACTATCCATTCACTTAATGTATTGGTAGATTTACTGGATAGATAAATATACAGACAGATAAATACATAAATACACTTTTTCAATAAATTCTCGATAAAAATGGATCTCTGTCTGTCTGCCTGTCTGTCCATCCATCTCTAGTACGTACCATCCACTCACCTGATGTAGTGATATTTTTTGGATAGACAGGTAGGTAGATGCAAAAATAGAAAGGTTACTTTTGAATTTGTTGAATTACTGATGTTGATTTTTTTTCACTAAGTATGTCTATGTAGTACATACCATCCTCTCACCTGATAAAGTTATAGATTTATTGGATAGATAGGTAAATAGATGTAGTATGTAGGTAGACAGATAAATAGACAGATGCACTTAATTTATATATAGATATCCACCAACACCAATACGTACCTTCCACTCACCTGATGTAGTGATAGATTTATTGGATAGATAGATATATAGATAGATGCAAAAATGAATTAAAGATATCATTATATTTCTCCGTCTACTACGTGCTATCCACTCACCGGATGTAGTGATAGATTTATTATATAGGTAGACAGATAGATGCAAAATAGATAAAAGGCCTCAACATTATTTTCTGTATCAGTCTATAAGTATGTCTGTCTATCTAGTACATACCATCCACTTACTTGCTGTAGTGATAGATTTACTGGGTAGATAGATAGATGCAAAAGTATATTACTGACATCAATATTTTTCCTGTATCTCTGTTTGTCCAACTAGTATATACCATCCACTCACCTGATGGAACTATTCCTTTATTGGATAGATAGATAGATGCAAAAATAGATTTAAAGACATCAATTCTCTCTCTCTCTCTCTCTCTCTCTCTCTCTCTCTCTCTCTCTCTCTCTGGTACATACCATCCACTCACCTGATGTAGTGGTAGATATATTGGATAGATGGACAGACACATACATACATAAATAGGTCAGCTCGATAACGTGAATGTTTTGACACTGATTCTCTCTCTCTGGTACATACCATCCACTCACCTGATGTAGTGGTAGATATATTGGATAGATGGACAGACACATACATACATAAATAGGTCAACTCGATAACGTGAATGTTTTGACACTGATTCTCTCTCTCTGGTACATACCATCCACTCACCTGATGTAGTGGTAGATATATTGGATAGATGGACAGACACATACATACATAAATAGGTCAACTCGATAACGTGAATGTTTTGACACTGATTCTCTCTCTCTGGTACATACCATCCACTCACCTGATGTAGTGGTAGATATATTGGATAGATGGACAGACACATACATACATAAATAGGTCAACTCGATAACGTGAATGTTTTGACACTGATTCTCTCTCTCCGTCTATCCGTGTACCTATCAGTCTGTCTAGTGTATACCATCCACTCACCTTATGTAGTGATACCCGTATTTGATTGATAGAAAGACAGACATATAGATAGACAGATAGATACCGGTAGATAAAGATATATACAGTAGATAGGTAGGTAGGCAGGTAGACAGATAGACAGATAGACCAGGCTAGAAATAATAATAATAATAATAATAATAATAATAATAACCAGAGGCCACCCAAGGGGGGAATCACACCAGCCGATACATGTCTAGCGCGGCTTGGAATATGACCTTGACCCTGACCTACCTTCACCAGTTTTGAACTTGTAGATTTTCATCCCTACTACACACGTGTCAAATTCTGTGATGATATCTTGAGCGGTTGCGAAGTCATGGTAGTAAAAGACACACAGACGTACACACAGACAGACAAATTGAAAACAATACCAGCTTGGCCATCGCGGCTGGTAATGGTAATAGTAATCATCATCATCATCATCATCATCTGACCCTGTTTCATCCCTGAGTGGCATTACGTGAGCAATAAACCCCAACCATCCCTTGGATAAAAACCTTCACCGGCTCAATCCGGTTGGAGTGCTATAATTACCCACTAAACGACCAGGCGCCATAATTTGGTTATATGGTTACCACCCAGCGTAGTAAATGGTTTCCTGGTGTACAGGAAACCATTTGGCTTGTCACTCAGTGCAGAGTCACCCACAGGCAGAAGGAAAGAAAGAAGGAAAGAGAGGAAAAAATACTCATTTGAGAGCAGCACTACATCGAGTGAGTGGATGGTGAACGCCCCCACCTACCACTAAAATAATAATAATAATAATAATAATGATGATGACGATGATATACCATTTTTTCGTTATCTATGGTGTGGGTGGATGAACCAATACGTCCATACAGTCATACCGGTAGAGGGATTACTGTATATGTCATTTCACCGCAAAGGCATCAGATGTCGATTATTATTATTATTGAAACAGGGATGTGTCATGTCTCCATGGTTGTTCAATCTGTACATGGATGGGGTAATTAAAGAGGTACAAGGTAGGGTAGTGGATGTTGGAGTGGCCCTGGTGAGAGAGGGTAGTGTTTGGAAACTCCCTGTACTGTTGTTTGCAGATGATACTGTGTTGTTGAGTGAAGACGAAGGGGAGCTGCAAGGCTTGGTGGATGAGTTTGAGAGAGTGTGTAAGAAACTGAATCTAAAGGTGACTGTAGGGAAGAGTAAAGTGATGGTCTTTGAGAGAGGTGAAGTTAGTGAATGTACAGCGAGGTTGGATGGTGAGGAATTGGAAAATGTGAGTACGTTTAAGTACTTGGGTAGTGTGATGAGTAAGGATGGAGGTTTGGAGGGTGAAGTGCTTGAAAGGGTACAGCAGGGAAGAAAGGTTGCTGGTTCTTTGAAAGCTGTGATAAGAAACAGGGAAGTGAGCATGGAAGTGAAAAAGTTACTACATGACAGTATTGTGATACCAACTCTAACGTACGGAAGTGAAGCTTGGACGTTGTTGGAAGGACACAAGTCAAGAGTGAGAGCATTTGAAATGAGTTATTTAAGAGGAGCCTGTGGAGTCACGTGGAGAGACAGGCTGACGAATGAGGATATAAAGGAGCGTTGTGGTGTGGATGTGGATGTGATAGGAAGCGTTATGAGGAACACACTGAGGTGGTTTGGCCATGTGGAGAGGATGGAGGGTGAAAGACTGACGTTGAGAGTGTATGTGAGGTGGAGGGGGGAAGAGGGAGGGGGAGGCCGAGGTTGAGATGGAGGGATGGGGTGGAGAGGTATATGAGAGAGGGGGGTGTGAGTTGGGAGCAGGGCAGTGAAATGGCGGGGGACAGGGCGACTTGGAGGCGATTT
Organism: Coenobita brevimanus; assembly: GCF_032717465.1. Classification (NCBI taxonomy): domain Eukaryota; kingdom Metazoa; phylum Arthropoda; class Malacostraca; order Decapoda; family Coenobitidae; genus Coenobita; species Coenobita brevimanus. The sequence continues at coordinate 67,498 of NW_027642872.1, forward strand.
GTTTGTGGCCACCCCAAACGGGATTGAGGCGTCTGGCAATAGATAGATAGATAGATTATTATTATTATTATTATTATTATTATTGTTAGCAGTAATATTTGTATTATTATTATTATTATTAGTATTATTATTATTAGCAGTTATATTTGTATTATTATTATTATTATTATTATTAGCAGTAATATTTGTATTATTATTGTTATTGTTATTATTATTATTATTATTATTATTATTACTATTAGTGCTAGTGTTGTTATTATTGATTATATTATTATTATTATTATTATTATTGAGAACTCCATACTCTGTGGAGTTCTTATTGATACTGTAGATATTATTTCTTTTTCTCTGGGGGGGGGGTTAAAAGAATGCTGGCATTGCAACACCGTTCAAGATAGAGACTTGATATATTCAGCGGTGATGTATCTTGCTTGTATACTTCTTTGGGTACATTTTCCTCCCTAGCACTAACGCCCTGTGTGTTGTATATTTCTTTTTTCCATTTTTGCCCTCCTGTACAGCCAAACTGCTGAATCGCTTGCTTTGCAAACTTTGCAATATGTACACTGGATCACAAAAGTATGGGTGCACAGGGGGTGCCATGCCTACCGAAAAGGTTGGAACAACTGCTGACATTACCAACGTGTTATTGTGTATCATCAGTGTCTGTCTATATACACATTACATTTGCTATATGTCTGCAAGAGGCTATTGCTAGTTGGCGATATATAACACCTGCCCACATATAAACATTACATTTGCTATATGTCTGCAAGAGGCTATTGCTAGTTGGCGATATATAACACCTGCCGACATATACACATTACATTTGCTATATGTCTGCAAGAGGCTATTGCTAGTTGGCGATATATAACACCTGCCGACATATACACATTACATTTGCTATATGTCTGCAAGAGGCTATTGCTGGTTGGTGATATATAACACCTGCCGACATATACACATTACATTTGCTATATGTCTGCAAGAGGCTATTGCTGGTTGGTGATATATAACACCTGCCGACATCAGGGCCACCAACGTGTGGCAGGTCGGATACCAGTATTTCAGTGACCTTCGTTCTGTGGTGCCAAATGTTTCACGCATGTTGTACACCGATACTTTTGTGCCCCAGTGTACACGTCGGCATAGGCTATACTAGTGCACCTGGGTATACTGGTGCACCTGGGTATACTAGTGCACCTGGGTATACTAGTGCACCTGGGTATACTGGTGCACCTGGGTATACTAGTGCACCTGGGTTTACTGGTGCACCTGGGTATACTAGTGCACCTGGGTATACTAGTGCACCTGGGTATACTAGTGCACCTGGGTATACTGGTGCACCTGGGTATACTGATGCACCTGGGTATACTAGTGCACCTGGGTATACTAGTGCACCTGGGTATACTAGTGCACCTGGGTATACTGGTGCACCTGGGTATACTGATGCACCTGGGTATACTGGTGCACCTGGGTATACTGGTGCACCTGGCTATACTAGTGCACCTGGCTATACTAGTGCACCTGGGTATACTGGTGTACCTGGGTATACTAGTGCACCTGGGTATACTGGTGCACCTGGGTATACTGGTGCACCTGGGTATACTAGTGCACCTGGGTATACTGGTGCACCTGGGTATACTAGTGCACCTGGGTATACTGGTGCACCTGGGTATACTAGTGCACCTGGGTATACTGGTGCACCTGGGTATACTAGTGCACCTGGGTATACTGGTGCACCTGGATATACTAGTGCACCTGGGTATACGTGTGCACCTGGGTATACTAGTACACCTGGGTATACTTGTGCACCTGGGTATACTAGTGCACCTGGGTATACTGGTGCACCTGGGTATACTAGTACACCTGGGTATACTGGTGCACCTGGGTATACTGGTGCACCTGGGTATACTGGTGCACCTGGGTATACTGGTGTACCTGGGTATACTGGTGCACCTGGGTATACTGGTGCACCTGGGTATACTGGTGCACCTGGGTATACTGGTGCACCTGGGTATACTGGTGCACCTGGGTATTGATACTGAGATCCAATAAATAATTTTTGAGGTATTGAGGAAAATCAAAATGGCCGCTTCATGCCTGAAAGTGCTTAACCGGAAAGTAATTGGCCGATTTTGACCTAACTCGGTGAACATGTCGTGGGTCAGGAGTGAATAGGATTTGCACAGTATGAATGACCTTGACCTTGATCTCTAGGTCACAGGTCCCACCCAAAGTGCCTTAATAACAGGTGTACAGTGATGACAAAAGTATTTTAGCTGCAATGTCGAGTTCTTGGAATATGGCGTCAACAACGGCAGAATTATTATTATTATTATTATTATTATTATTATTATTATTATTATTATTATTATTATTATTATTATTATTATTATTATTGTTATTATTATTATTATTATTATTACTAATTATTATTATTATTATTATTACTATTATTATTATTATTATTATTATTATTGTTATTATTATTATTGTTATT
>NW_027642872.1:75000-82500 GCF_032717465.1 Coenobita brevimanus
TAATAAGAGAGTGTGAGAGAAAGGCTTGGAGTGATTCCAGTATTTAGTGCATTAACATGTTATTGTAACAATGTAAAAACAACATAGAAAATAACATGTTTAGTATTGTTAAAAATGTAAATATTTGGTAGATTGCCAATGGATCTCAAAAACTAGTTCGGCAGTTATTGTCACTGGCGGTATGAATAACGCTCCCCTCAACGTCCTGCACCTGCCCTGGACTTCACTATGCCAAGCTCCCCCCTTAAGCAGCTCTCCCACCGGCTCGACCAGTTGCAGGAAACCGGTCGCATGGAATTGTTGCATGTCACAGGTTGCACGGACCAAGGCCAAATATGTATAGTATAATATATATTATTGTATTATAAATAAAAGTTTATATTTATATAAGAATATTATTTATATTACTTTATTATAAAATTTATATAGTCATATATCTTTGGCCTTGGTCAGCACGACCTGTGGCACACAACAATTTTCCATGCGACCAGTTTCATGCAACTGGCTGAGCCGATGGGATAGCCGCCTTACTCCTGAGACATTTTTCTCACCACCTAACTCCGTACCCAGCCATCTATGGGATGAACTCTGACAGAGGTTCACTATGGACGAAGAGAGTTGATGAACCGAACTTTCGTCGAGCATGTACACACGAACAAACATATACACTGTTGCCAGCACCCGTTACCCACCTCTCGCGGCTAGGTGGCCCAGGTGGAAAGTTTGGCGACTGTACCTCAGCGGCAGAAAAGGATAATGCTACTACTCGACATCTATACCTCTTCATTACTAACACCATAGTCCAGCATTCGTCTTTTGCTACAACGCAGCATTCAGGATAAAGAGATGGCAATTTTAGGCCAATTTAAAGCGAAAGGAGCACTGTAGGCCTTTACTTTTATTATTATTATTGCGTCTGTGTTTACTTTGGAATTTTTGAACCATGCAGAGGGGTTACATGAACGAGCGCACATAAATACACTCCTCCCCCACCTCCTTCGTAGCACCTCTTTCTTAGCGATTTGTTCTGCACGTTACATTAATTTTCAGTATCCTCTTCCTTTCTGATAATGCTGCCAGCTGTGTCTGCATTAATATAAGTAACATACAAGAGAATGATAAGGTGTAATGTGCCAAACAAGTTGCTACGGAAGAGGCCATTGATTTGACAGCCATTTCCCCGAGGCACAGCAGTTCTCCTACATCCCAAGTCCTTCACGTCACCACTGGGCCACTAATTCCCACCGTCCACAAGTCTCACTCAGGACTGTGATGATATTAGCAGGGGTGTTAAGACATTTCAGTGGGTGGTGCAGCTCAGTCATGTTTTAGACTCAAATCAGCAGACTTTGGTTCCCTAGGTAGCTATGATAAGAGACAAACTCGGGCCAAATACCGCCAGAACAGCAGTCAGTGGGGTGGAGTGTATTTAATGCCACACGGCTTGGTATACAGTACAAGAGGCACTGGTGTATGTGAGCAAATAATACCAATGACCATGTGGAGAGGATGCAGAGTGAGAGATTGACGAGGAGAGTGTATGTGAGTGAGGTGGAGGTGGGGTGAGGGAGGGGGAGGCCAAGGATGACATGGAGGAATGGAGTGGAGAGGTACAGCATATGAGAGAGCGGGGTGTGAGTTGGAAGCAGGACAGCCAAATGGCAGGGGACAGGTTAACATGGAGCCGATTTGTTTGTGGCCATCTCTTACGGGATTAAGGCGTCTGGCAATAGATAGATAGATAGACCTGTATCACGCATTTACCGGCACTCCTTATGGTTGCATACGGCACTCAGACTATACAAGGGCTTGTTTTGGCATGGTAGGCAGGGGTATGGTAGGCAGAGGTGTGGTAGGCAGAGGTGTGGTAGGGAGAGGTATGGTAGGCAGGGGTATGGTAGGCAGGGGTGTGGTAGGGAGGGGTATGGTAGGCAGAGGTGTGGTAGGCAGGGGTATGGTAGGCAGAGGTGTGGCAGGCAGGGGTATGGTAGGCAGGGGTGTGGTAGGCAGAGGTGTGGTAGGCAGGGGTATGGTAGGCAGGGGGTATGGTAGGCAGAGGTGTGGCAGGCAGGGGTATGGGGAGGTGTGATATGGTACAAACTACTGTTGGATATGGTAAGAGGCCGGTGAGAGAAGCTAGATTTAAACTGGATATGGTATGGTGGGGTAGGGTAGGGTAGGGTAGGGTAGGGTAGGGTAGAGTAGGGTAGGGTAGGTTCGAGTAAGGCAGGACAGGGTAGGGTACTGTAGGGTAGGTTTGGGTAAGGCAGGACAGGGTAGGGTACTGTAGGGTATGATGACACAGGGTAAGGCAGGGCAGAATATGGCAACACAGTATAGTGTATGGCAGACTTTGGCAACACAGGCTAGACACTTGACATTCAGAGATGCACATTATGCCACTGTTAACACTGCTTATAACCTTACACAGCAAAATTAACCCACGCAGCTCAAAGGCGTCTCGCTACATTGTTACCAGTAATGTCACAGGAGTTTAGCTGCCTTAACACAGACACACCTGGGCCTGAAAGGGCTAAAAGGGAAAGACAGACATCATCGTCATCATCATCATCATCATCATCATCATTGTCATCATCATCATCATCAACATCGTCATCATCGTCATCGTCATCATCATCATCATCATCATCATCATCATCATTGTCATCTACACCTTTTTTACTTTAACTTGGCCCAGATTTTCACCCTGCTGCAGCTTACTTCACATAGCTCAGTGGCAGAAAAAGACAATATTAAGGCTGTATAATCCTTGCCACAGCACTTCTTCATGACTAGTAGCATATTCAAGTGGTAACACTGGGTACCACAACTTTTGGTGGCTGAGATGTTAGACCTGTTACTGGGTATATTGAGGTGGCTGATTCTAAAAATGGCATTAGTTTGTCTCCATCAGCTCTGGTTATCAAGATATGATATATTCCTGATGTTCTCCTGTACTGCCAGTTGTGCACAAACATTGTTCACTGGCAACCACTGTTGTCGCCTATTTAATACAAAACTAAGATAAATAGCAGCACAAATATTTGATTAATAGTTAACCAACAACGAAACACTCAGATAATAATCCAATCAGCATAGAAAGTGATCAATGAAAAAAATGTTCTTTTAGTCAGCCATCTCACATAAACAGCATTTCAGAGACTTATTGCGGTGAGATGCTGCAGGACTTATTGCGGTGAGATGCTGCAGGACTTATTGCGGTGAGATGCTGCAGGACTTATTGCAGTGAGATGCTGCAGGACTTATTGCGGTGAGATGCTGCAGGACTTATTGCGGTGAGATGCTGCAGGACTTATTGCGGTGAGATGCTGCAGGACTTATTGCGGTGAGATGCTGCAGGACTTATTGCGGTGAGATGCTGCAGGACTTATTGCGGTGAGATGCTGCAGGACTTATTGCGGTGAGATGCTGCAGGACTTATTGCGGTGAGATGCTGCAGGACTTATTGCGGTGAGATGCTGCAGGACTTATTGCGGTGAGATGCTGCAGGACTTATTGCGGTGAGATGCTGCAGGACTTATTGCGGTGAGATGCTGCAGGACTTATTGCGGTGAGATGCTGCAGGACTTATTGCGGTGAGATGCTGCAGGACTTATTGCGGTGAGATGCTGCAGGACTTATTGCGGTGAGATGCTGCAGGACTTATTGCGGTGAGATGCTGCAGGACTTATTGCGGTGAGATGCTGCAGGACTTATTGCGGTGAGATGCTGCAGGACTTATTGCGGTGAGATGCTGCAGGACTTATTGCGGTGAGATGCTGCAGGACTTATTGCGGTGAGATGCTGCAGGACTTATTGCGGTGAGATGCTGCAGGACTTATTGCGGTGAGATGCTGCAGGACTTATTGCGGTGAGATGCTGCAGGACTTATTGCGGTGAGATGCTGCAGGACTTATTGCGGTGAGATGCTGCAGGACTTATTGCGGTGAGATGCTGCAGGACTTATTGCGGTGAGATGCTGCAGGACTTATTGCGGTGAGATGCTGCAGGACTTATTGCGGTGAGATGCTGCAGGACTTATTGCGGTGAGATGCTGCAGGACTTATTTCGGTGAGATGCTGCAGGACTTATTGCGGTGATATGCTGCAGGACAATCACGTTCAATGTTCCAGCAATAATCCACCATCATGTCAGTATCCCAATGTCCCCGGTACCGCTTTTCCATGGTCCTTAAGTCTTGGTGAAATCGTTCACCTGTTCCTCACTTAGATCACCAAGGTTGTCTGGGAAACGATCCAAGTGACTGTGGAGGTGATGCACTTTGATGCCCATTTTACAACCAAGTTGACACAGAGAAGAGAGCATGTTCTCCACTAGTTCAGAGTAGTTATCTGCCTTAGGGTTCCCAAGGAAGTTCCTTACAACAGCATGAACGAACACTATGCACAAGCCTCAGTGTTGTCCATTGAATCTTGCAAACATGGGTCTTTCATGAGTTCCCTGATTTGCGGTCCGTTGAAAATACCTGCCTTCAGCTTGTCCATGCTCAGTGCAGGAAATGTTCTACATAAGTAGCCAAAGCAAGCTTCATCTTTATTCAAAGCCTTTACAAACTGTTTCATCAAACCTAGATTGATGTGCAATGGTGACAAAATGATCTTTTCCCTGTCAACCAAAGGCTCTTTGATGACATTCTTTTCTCCAACTAAAATGTTTTCTCTCAGAGGCCAATCTCTTTTCACCCAGTGCTCCTCTTTAGATCTACTGTCCCAGAGACAGAAAGAGCAGGGATACTTGGTGTATCAGCTCTGCTGGCCCAGGAAAAAATTCACCATCTTCAGATCCACACAGATCAACCATGGTGGTCGTGGTATATCTTCTCCGAGACCAGGGGGACTGTCTCGTGCTGTTCACGCATCCGGTTTGACTGACAGATTGGCATTGATCCATGTTTGTTGCCGTTGTGTAGAACGACACATTTTAAGCTCCGCTTGGAATTGTCTATGAATAACCGCCATTCAGTTGATGCGTATTTTGATTTACCCATTTGATCAGCAGACCTTGAACATCGTTGCAGAAAACAAAATCGTTCTCCTCAGAGAAGAAGGGCAGTAAAGCCCCTTCTCTGTGGCGATAAAACGTGATTTTGGCTCCCGGTTGCAGTAAAATTTGTCCTAGCCTGGACGCTAACAATTCTGATGATTTCTTCGAGAGATTTAGCTCCCTTATGGGGTCATTCAGTTGGTGCTGACTAAAACCTGCTGCAACTGATGTTGTTCCTTTGAAATAGCTGTCACTTGGCCACAAATGCTGTCTACATCAGTAGCTGCTGATTCCTCATCTTCTTGAGGGAGCTCTGGCAGATGGCTGAATGATGGGACAGGTATCTCATCTGAGTGTGCAACAGGCCGTCTTGCTGAATCTAGGTCAGGCTACTTCCATTTACTGCGGTTACGTCCATTGCTACCTTTTATGTTAACCAAACACAAGTAACACTCATCACTATGGTTCCTCTGTTCTCTCCACACCATTGGTATACCAAATCTCAGGCAACTCCTCCTTCCGTTAGTCCATTGTCGCAGATGCTGTACGCAAGTTTTACATACAATGTGCGGAGCCCATGGCTTATCTTGGTGCCCTAGCTGTACTTTGAAGGAAGTAAAGTATGCCCTTTTTACGAAATCAGAAATAGTTTTTCTCTGTTCCATGAACATGTACTCCACAAATATACCAGAAAGTATCTGGATGATGCAAACACTTTCTTCGCGAGGAAGCCATGTCATAACCTGCCTTTGAAAAGAATACAAGGCATCAAGACTGAGGTAGTAGGAAAGAGTAATGGGATTCACACACTAATGACTCCATGTCATAACCTGCCTTTGAAAAGAATACAAGGCATCAAGACTGAGGTAGTAGGAAAGAGTAATGGGATTCACACACTAATGACTCCATGTCATAACCTGCCTTTGAAAAGAATACAAGGCATCAAGACTGAGGTAGTAGGAAAGAGTAATGGGATTCACACACTAATGACTCCATGTCATAACCTGCCTTTGAAAAGAATACAAGGCATCAAGACTGAGGTAGTAGGAAAGAGTAATGGGATTCACACAATAATGACTCACAGTCTACACTTACTCGTATTTCCCTAGGCTGCCCTGGCAATCATGTTTTTTTTTTTTCTACTTCAGCATGATGTGGTAAAAGAGGAAATGTGCAACAGTTAGTAAAACAGTCATCAGACTCAACTGGATAACAGTATTTCAGGGTCAGACAAAGGAACAGTAGGACAGCACACCTCCCTCTACGCTCCCTGACTGACTACTAGAACTCTCTCACACTCCTCCACTCCTCCAGGAGTTCTCCTCAACCTGGCAGGTGGTGGTGGTGGAGACAGAGTTACAGAGGATACCATATGTATCAACTTACAAAATAATAGTCAGCATAAAATATATTGCCTTGTACACAGTTTCTTTGACTGCTCTCATCAGTCTGAAAAGCCCTGTGCCAGTCAAAAGGGGGAAGGATAACCCAAATAACTCAGGCAATGTCAATTATTTTATCAAAAACAAAACATGGCCATTGGATGCCTGTAGCCTACCGTTACAGCCAGAGCTCTTTAGTTCACATTTTGTAATTTGCTATAAATCCTCCAGAAAGGTGCCTTTGATGATACCTGCATTATCTCAAAAACTAGAGCTGCTGGAATGAATGGCAGGTTATTTTCTGAATCAGTGGCATAAATATAATGAGGTCTACAAACAGAGGCAGCAAGAAATGTATTTTATTTTGTTGCTCAGTGTAATCTATTGGTACAACTCCAAGTTCAAGACGGAGAGATGACAATTTTAGACCAAGTTAGAGTCCAATGAGTCTAGAATTAGCCAACATTAATCTATAAAGCCATACCAAGGAATTGACACTTTTGGTGGCATTCTTTGACCTCATGTGATACCAAGCAACATTACAGGGTCCACCATAGACACCAACTACCATACAACATTATCTACCATACTACCATACAACATTATCTACCATACTACCATACAACATTATCTACCATACTACCATACAACATTATCTACCATACTACCATACAACTACCATACATTATCTACCATACTACCATACAACATTATCTACCATACTACCATACAACTACCATACAACATTATCTACCATACTACCATACAACTACCATACAACATTATCTACCATACTACCATACAACATTATCTACCATACTACCATACAACTACCATACAACATTATCTACCATACTACCATACAACTACCATACAACATTATCTACCATACTACCATACAACTACCATACAACATTATCTGTTAATAGCAGCAGGTATACTTGATGGCTAAAAAGGCTCCTTAGCACCCCTACCTTAGCAGTTTATTTCTGCCTATGACATGTTAATGTTCACCTGATGGAGAGATATAAGAGACAGGGGGGGGTGAGTTGGAGGGAGGGCAGCCAAAAGCCAGAGGATGGGGTGATGTTGTGGTGATGTGTTTGTGCCTTGT
>NW_027642872.1:87500-111600 GCF_032717465.1 Coenobita brevimanus
ACAGTACAGGGAGTTTCCAAACACTATCCTCTCTCACCAGGGCCACTCCAACATCCACTACCCTACCTTGTACCTCTTTTATTACCCCATCCATGTACAGATTGAACAACCATGGAGACATGACACATCCCTGTTTCAAACCAACTTTCAAAGAGAAAAATTCACTTAGTTCACCATCCACACGCACTGCAGCCTTCGCACCATCGTACATACTCTTCACAGCATTTAAGGACACCAATACAGTACAAAAAAACGTACATCAGTTTCTTCCAGTACTGGTAGTGATCTTCCCTCTCTTTTTTGGTCCGCATTCGGTCATGTTTATCTGCATTGTTCAAAACGTTTATTATTACCTGCTACATTTTTTTGTGTCGTTAAAGAATGATGCACATACCTGTACAATGGTTTCTGCAGCCAGTGTTTTGAATTCCTTGGGTCGTGTTTATAGTTCTGTCCTAAGGTTGAGATTGGCTGACTCCGTCATGTTGATTGATTGAATTATTTATAGTTCTAAAAGGTACACAGTGCTTATACAACAAAAGAAATGTTTTTTTTTTTTCTCACCACACTGTATTTCTTACTGTAACTTAATGAAAGATAATGTACACTTGTATCAACTGAATATTTGTGCAGTACTTCAAGGTTAATTATGGCTGAATGCCACCCTAGAGAAATCTCGAGCTACGATTGTCATTTCCAGCCTACATGTTTTGTTTCTTTTCGAAAATTATGCACAATATGATTGGTCGCTATTGACTTTACAAAGGAATAATGGTGTTTATTTTCTTATGGTCATCTTTTCAAACCTAATGCAGAAAACGAAACGCATAGAAAACGGAGTAATTTAAATAAGGGCCAACAGTAGCTCCACCTCAGTCTTCACCGAACGATCTGTGAGGTAAAACGTACGAGAAATTTTTCTCTATTCTTTCGCTTGTAATTTGTTTTATACATTGACTTTATTATTTGTAAAACAAATTACTAAATTACTCTACTTTTCACACTGAATTCATGATGTCATTCTACAGTGTGCCTCTGACTTGGACAAATTTGACGGGGAAACCCAAACTCAGTGTTAACATCAAGATTCAAAATGTGTGCGTACCTTTCATAGTAGACACAGGGGCTGAGGTTAATCTGATCACAGTTAAGGCTATTCACCACTATGGCTTAGTGGACGCCTTTTATCCCTTGGACAAAAAGTTTGGCGAAATTCCATGCAAGAAAAATGTGGAAGTTGTGTTGGAATCGGTGAGCGGGCCAGTGAAAGTTGTTATGGATCTGATGGCAGATGGGCGGGTTGATGCGCCCTATGCAGTTTTAGGAATGAGTTTTTTAAAGTCGTGCAGTTGTAGTTTAAACACCTGTGAGTCTTGCCCAGTGATGACATTCAGGGTGCCGGAGGTGAAACCCGAATTCAGTATCCGTCGGTTTAGAAAAACAGTCAGAATTAATGATAAAGTGTTTGGAGATGTGAAGATCGATACTGGTGCCTACTTCAATTTACTACCAATAAATGAGGCCAGGAGACTTGGCCTGAAGGTAGATGTTGTAGAGCCGCCCATACCGCGGTACTTCCCCTTCAGCCAAGAGTTGTATCAAGTGGTTTCCTGCGTTAGCAATGTTCCTGTCCAAGTTGAGGGTAAGACCCTCAATGTAGACTTTCATTTGTTTCCTGGTGAATATATTTTGTTGGGTGTAAGTGGTATTAAGGATCAGACATTTTCTTTTACCCCGGGTCTTGCTTTCAGAGCCAGGTGTCACTGGATCAGATGGAAATCCAGCTTTTCTGGATCGGGGTGAATCCCAAACTTTTGATGACGACAGATCATGACATTTTTCTTCTCTTAGTTACTACTTACAGTTTTTAACTCACTTGTGACAACTCCTTGAAGTTTGCTTTGCTATTTGTGGTGTTAGCCTCACTGCTGACACCTTCCTGATGTTGACTATTTTGTATTCACTGACTGCTTGTGGTTTTTAGTGGAAAATGGATCACCTCCATAGGAGGATATGCTTAACCCGCCACATATTTCCCCCTACTTGCACATTTGTCTTCTGTATCTGGCATCATGGTTTTTGCGAGGTCATGTCACTCCATGGCGTATCTGGCACCTTGTTTTTGGTGGCAATCATGGCTCTCCTAATGTTTCACGGCCACCATTTTTGAGGGGTCATCTCTCCTTGTGTATTTTTCACCCACCCCACTTTTTCTGGGGGGAGAGGGTGGGGTTCGCCTGTGTCTTCGTTGTCACTGGAGCAATTTTGTTAGTGTTTTCTGTTTGTGTGTGACTCCATAAACTCTCGTCAAGAAATGGGATTAAAAGGTTCCAGTTGGAAACATTATCTGAATCATTAGTTTCACCCCATACTTTTTTTCATGAATCCTTTTTTTTTTTTTTTTTTTTTTTTAATGTGATTTGATTCTTATGTTCTCCTCATCCTGAATTCACCTGGTTAATGACCCCATATCAGTCAGCCAGGCTATAATGAGGATGGGTTCAAAAGTAAAGGGTACCACAAATCCACAGGTATGGCGGTCCACAGCAAACTAGGCTGTGTTGTGGACTGAGTTGTATACCCCTAGTACAACATGACATTAAATTGTACTCACAGATGCTCAGAAGCTATTGACAAGCGAACTTCTGGAAGAGGATTTCAACCTGTGTGTCCAGCTCATTTCAGTTTTCGATTTACAGGTAGAGATCTGTTTTAATGGTGAAGTTTGGACTGACGTATTTAATGGAATCTTTATACTGTAGTTACCCATATGTATCTGTGCCTGTCTCTCCATTGTTTGTTAAGTTTCTTTTTAAAATCATATCCATACAGTATTTGACTGCACTGTGTGTGATGAGAGGTCATTCAATTTGCTCACTATTCGACTGCAGAGACAGTACTTCCCTATATCGAATTTAGTCATTTCCTTAAAACTAATAATTGCTAAGATGATTGCACAGTGGTGTCATGGTGATATCTTGGAAGTATATTGCAGTGAACAAGGAAACCAGAGCTCCATCACCACCACCTGCCTCTTTTACGGGCAATATTATGTATATGATTGTTTTTGTCATATTTATAAAGAAAATTACTGGTGATATAAATATATATATATATATATATATATATATATATATATATATATATATATATATATACACACACACACACACGCAAGAATCTCAGGTTAATCAGATTGGTCAAGTTTTTAAAGTAGAAAAAAAAAAAATAAATGATTAAACCTTTCTCCTGCTATAGCACTTAAAACTGCTTGGCAGTGATGGAAGGGCTGAAGAGGAATCCACGGTAGTTTTGCAGAACCTTCACAGGCTCTGGCTTACATACTATATCTCCCGTCAAAAAAGGTACCATAACCATTGTTATACATTTTAACAATTGAAATGAAGTGCTTAACAAAATTGTAATTGGGGTGTTACTGGAAGACAGACTGAGGGTGTATGTAGGTGGAGTGGTGAGAGGGGGAGACCAAGGATGAGGTGGAGGGAGGGAGTTGAGAGGTATGTGAGGGAGGGGGAAGGCAGTCAAATGGTGGGTGATAGCGACTTGGAGGCGTTTTGTCTGCGGCCACCCTTTACGGGATTAGGGCGTCGGGCTATAGATAGGGTATAGTTAATGGAGGACTGGATGGATGGTGGATACGCTTTATAAAAAACTATGGTGACACTTGTATAGCAGAGTATATAGCTTGGGGCAAAATAACGACTTGGAGGCGTTTTGTCTGCGGCCACCCTTTGTGGGATTAGGGCGTCGGGCTATAGATACGGTATAAAAAAACTATTGGTGACACTTGTACAGCAGAGTATATAGCTTGGGGCAAAATACCTACTTGGAGGCGTTTTGTCTGTGGCCACCCTTTGTGGGATTAAGGTGTCGGGCTATAGATACGGTATAAAAAACTATGGTGACACTTGTATAGCAGAGTATATAGCTTGGGGCAAAACAGCGACTTGGAGGCGTTTTGTCTGTGGCCACCCTTTGCCAGATTAAGGTGTAGGGCTATAGATAGGGTATAGTTAATGGAGGACTGGATGGATAGTGGATACTCATATAAACAAATATATATATATATGGTGACACTTGTATAGCAGAGTATATAGCTTGGGGCAAAACAGGCTTAGCTTGACACACGTGGCTGGCAGCACTGAATTAAGGTCCAGTTCTGGCCATTGTTGTATCGGTGTCTGGTGTAGTGGATGGTCGTTTAGCTCTGCCTGGCTGTATAGTGTTGGCACGTGTTTTACCTCCTGTCCATGGAATACCCAAGCCATTGTCAGGTTAGGTAATGCATAATAGCAAACACAGCATCGTTTATATATGCTTACCCATCAGTACTTATGAATTTGAATAAGGGAGTAAGGTTGGAGTAAGGGAGTAAGGTTGGAGTAAGGGAGTAAGGTTTCCCCCACTACAGAGCAGGTGCCTCAGTGGTAGTGTTTGATTTCAGACTGAGGTTGAGAGTGCGTGCCCTGCCTGGGTAGCTGCCTTACTGGGAGGGGTAACACTGTCACCCCAGCAGGGCTATATGATCTATCTAGGTCCAGCTCAGGGGAATAACCACTTTCTCCCACAACTCCTGGATCATCCTTACTGGTGTATCGTTGGTATCGTTTATAAAGGCTCCAACATTCTTGCATTCATTGGCTTTGGTCACCTAATGGTGGCTGTCCATGCTGCCCAGTCTGGCAGCTTCCTCATTCAGTCTTATCCCTGAGGTCACAATGACTTTGTTTCAGGTTTTTTTGTGGTCTGCCTTTCACAACCCTCCCCCTGACGTTCACACTTCATTTTGTGCAGCCAGTTGTCATCCCCCATCCTCTTAACATGCCCACATGTCAGCTACAGTACAAGGAATATGGTTACACAATACTGCCCAGTAAATTGTCTCAACATGCCCACATGTCAGCTACAGTACAAGGAATATGGTTACACAATACTGCCTAGTAAATTGTCTCAATGTGCCCACATGTCAGCTACAGTACAAGGAATATGGTCACACAATACAGCCCAGTAAACTGTCTTAACATGCCCACATGTCAGCTACAGTATAAGGAATATTGTTACAATACTGCCCACTAAATTGTGTTTTGGCAAATTTACTTTATAGGTAGATCAGGTTTCCATTCAGCAACAGTTTGTTAGGGATATAGAACAACGTTATTAACCAGCGTGGCCAAGCAGACCAGCAGCTGCAGGCAAGTTAACCAATCCTGCACGGCTGTTACCTGTAGTGATGTTGCTTTGTGGTGTACAGTGCTTCATGACAGGCACAGGTAAATGTTTGTTAGGGATATAGAACAACGTTATTAACTAGCGTGGCCAAGCAGACCATCAGCAGCAGCAGGTTAACTAGTCTTGCATGACTATCACCTGCAGTGATGTTGCTTTGTGGTGTACAGTGCTTCATGACAGGCACAGGGAAGTGTGGTGTGGTTCTTGGAGGCATGACACATGGGTCTCCAACGGCTGTCACCTGCAGTGATGTTCCTTTGTGGTGTACAGTGCTTCATGACAGGCACAGGGAAGTGTGGTGTGGTTCTTGGAGGCATGACACATGGGTCTCCACCCAGTTAACAGGACAACCATACCAGGCCACACACAACCTTGTAATTTGGTTATATGGTTACCACCCAGTATTGTTAATGGTTTCATTGGTTACGGGAAACTGACTTCTACACTCAGTGTAGAGGCACCTGAAGTGGAAAGTAATGTGCCAGGAAGGATGGGGGGAGAAGTAAGACAGTGATAAAAGAAGTAGGCAGCACTACATTCAAGCAATATTCAAACACTTCGTTTTTGTTTTCGTTTTTTAAAGGCTCCAACATGCTTGCATGTGTCTGCCTTGGTCACCTAATGGCGGCTCTCCACGCTGCACGATCCGTTGCAGCCTCCCTGTTCAGTCCCTTAACCCTAAGGTCACACTTAATGACCTCGTCCCATGTCTTTCTCTGTCTACCCCTCATAACCCCACCCCCAATATTAACACTTCTCACCTTCCTCACCCAATTATCATCCCCCATCCTCTCCACATGTCCAAACCACCTCAATCTACCTCTCCTCATCACAACATCAATACACTCCAGTCCCATCCTACCTCTCAACTCTTCCATCGTAAACCCAGCCCCTCCAGGCCTTGGACGCAGGGACGCACTGCACATCCACCTAATCATTGTCATTTCTGTACGTCTGAGCTGGCGAATATCTTCCTCCTTCACTGCCCAGGTCTCACTGCCATACAGCATTACACTCCTAACACATGCTGCATACAAAGACCCCTTAGCACGTAGGGAGAGCCCTCTCAATGTCAGGAGAGGCAAGAGCTCCCTGAACTTCTTCCAACCACTTCTCACCCTAGCCACAGAGCTAGCTCCAGCCCCACCTCCAGCACACAACATGTCTCTCAAATAACAAAACTCTTCCACACACTCAAGAGATTCACCAGCAAGTTCAATCCTTTCACGTCTGACAATCTCCACCTGCTCACCCCGGCACGCCTTACACATAAAATCAGCATTATCTCGCAGTCTATCTCTGATACCACTACATCTCTTATGCACCCATTTATCACAAACACTGCACAAGATGGAATTACTTCCCACGCCCTTGTGGCAAACTGCACATGGCCACTCTCCCTTGTCTTTGACAGTACCGCCACCAACCCTAGATATCATCACTTTTGTTTTATCTGCATTTACCCTTAAACCCTTTTGCCCCATACCATCTCTCCACTTCCTAAACCTTTCCTCCGCCTCCCTTTCATTCTCTGCAATCAACACCAATCATCAGCATACAACAACTCCCACGGGAGTCCGTTTCTAAAGTCACGTGAAAGGGCTTCAAGTACCATGATAAACAACATGGGACTCAAGACTGACCCCTGATGACACCAACATTCACGGAAAACTCATCACTCAAATCTCCATTCACTCTCACCTGGGTGTGAGCACCCACATACATAGCCATAACCACCCTAACCAGCCACTCCTCCAAGCCAAGCTTTCTCATTGCCCACTTCACCACCTCTCTAGGGACTCTGTCAAAGGCCTTTTCCAAATCGACAAAAACAAAATAAAGATCCCTTCTCCTACCAATATATATATTTTTCCTGAAGCTGTTGAACAATGAATATGGCATCAGTGGTCCCCCTACCTGGCATAAACCCAAACTGCATCTCATCAATATTCACTCTTTCTCTAATCATACCTTCTAAAACTCTCTCCATTACCTTCATTATCTGATCTAAAAGCTTTATACCTCTATAATTTCCTCTTTCCAGGGCATCACCCTTCCCTTTATACACATTTACAATTACACTCTTCAGCCAATCATCTGGGAGAACACACTCATAAATAATCCTATTTATCAGGTCAGTGACTAAACTCTCCCCTATATCGCCTGAGGCCTTCAACATTTCGGCAGTCAACCCAGACACACCTGCTGCCTTCTCCACCTTCATCCTGCCTATTGCCTCACTCACAGTAGCAGCATCAATCAAAGGCCAAGGGCCAGACACTGGATCTGCTGGCTCCAAACCTTCCCTGTCCCAGTCAAACTCCTCATTCAACAACCGGTTATAATGCTCTCTCCATGCATCTTTAATATCCTCACTGTTCACCACTACCCTTCCTTCATTATTCTTCACACACTGCTCACCTATGATGTCCCGATTATCCCTCTTTACCTGACCTGCCACCCTAAATATATTTTTCCTTTCCCCATGATTTAGGTTATCAAGTAATTGTCTCTGTGACTCAGACTTTGCCCTGTATACCTCTCTTCTAGCCCTACGCTTGGCAGCCAAATATTCCTCTTTGCTACCACGCTTCTTCCATTCCCGGAAAAGCCTTCTTTTCTCCTTAATTGCAGCTTCTACACCCTCATCCCACCACCAAGTTACTTTATGTCTTGGTGGTCCTCTTGTCCAACCGCATGTTTCATCAGTAACTCTCAGGAAATTGTTCTTGAGGGCTCTGTACTGTTCATTAACGCCTCTGTCTACAGCTCCCTGTTCAGCCACCACTCTCCTCAACTCGCTATAGAAGGCATCCCTTACTACTTGGTTTTTCAGCTTCCATATTTTCCTCCTAGGTACATAAGTCCTCTTTTTCATCACTTGTTCTTTAAGCACCATATCACAAATCAACAGTTTGTGCTGCTGCACACACTCCTCACTTCCTATAACTTTAACATCCCTCACTAACCTCCTATCGGCCCTCCTAACCAGAAAATAATCTATCTGACTGCTATTTCCCCGACTCATACGTAATTAACCTACTGTCTCTTTTCCTAAAATATGTGTTGCACACAATCATGTCCGTTGCCTCCCCAAACTCTAGTATCCTTTCCCCTTCTGCATTCCTTAGACCATATGCTCATCCCCCATGCATTCCTTCATAACCTTGTGTGGCTTCACCTACATGACCATTTAAGTCCCCTCCCAAAACCACTATCTCATCATCCCGCATACCACCCACTACATGTATTAAATCATGTATTAAATCATAATTTAGAAATAATTTAGTTGAAATTTGCTCAGCATTTAACATTTAGAATAAGGTTAGGGATGATGTGGAAGCTGTATTTTGTATTTGATAGCATTAAAATAGGTGGCTAAGTGATTTACACTATTTCAGCTTCTCCAGACCACCACTACCAGCCAAGACCACCACCACTACCATGGCCAGTGTCTTGGTTCCAGGCAGGTGGTCGTCCCGCTGCTAATAAGGTGAGGACACTTTAAGGTTTTCTCTTAAATCTTGGCACACTGAGGTCCTGCCACTTGCTGCCTAAACTTGCTTGATAATGAAACCATGAGATTAATTTATTGTTTAAAAATGTTAAATGTCTGTTAGAGGCATAAATTAAATAGGACTAAAATTAAGTAGCAAAATTGTACACTGTCGCTCTTTATTAAGCAGACCACAAGATTAATTTCATGTAAAAAAAAAAAAAAAAAAAAAAAAAAAAAAAAAAAGTTAGGCATAAATGGACTTAAATTATCAAAGTAGCAATATTGTAAACTGTAGCTCCTTCTCATGAACAAAAGTCACCCAGACACCCCTGAATTAAGAGAATACTTTCAAGTTGCATTTGTGCTAAAAGTACCAGTGGCCTAAGTGCGTCAAAATTACATTGAATTATTTCCCTGAACTTGTGTTCCTTGACTCCTGACTCGTGTACAGTATAAGGACTCAGTTTTATACATGCAATGACTCATATACAGTATAAGGACTCAGTTTTATACATGCAATGATTTGTGTACAGTATAAGGACTCCGTTTTATACATGCAGTGACATCTGTACAGTATAAGGACTCAGTTTTATACATGCAATGTGAGGGAACATGTTGGTGTTTGTACTTGAATTGTACATGTTTTAGTGATACCTTAGAGTACCAGAACATTGCCAGTGTGTGACAGTGAGAGGCTGCTTCACCAGCCATGGTTTGAGGACTGTATAAAGCTGCAGTGTCCTGGTTATTGTACTATATTCTTTTCTGTAATGTTGTGCACAATTACAGTATCCATCTTTAATGCTGAGCTGTAGCAGTATTTACTAGACTATCCTTGTCATCAGTTGCTGTGAAGAGGATGTACAGCCATAGGATAGTCTGATATTAGCTGCAAGAGGAAGAAAAATCTGGGCAAAGCTAGATCAAAACCAATAGCCTCACAATGCCTGAGCTAAGATTTCAGTGTTCAAGCTGACCCCATGGCAGACTTAGGGCATAAACAGTGAGCATGACTTCCAAAAGCCAGTATTGTATCTGAAGCTTAAGTAATATATGCCATAGCCCCTTCTGCCTTCAGGACTAAATGCACAAGACTAGGCTAGTGTAGTACACCACAATTATTTCCCCTTCCAGACTACAGGCTGTATTCTGGTTGGTTAAGGAAGCTCCCTAACACCTTTTCCCATGAGATTTATTTTGCCTGTTACACCTTCCAGTCCATCACTTTCATAAATCCATCTAATATGGCCATACTCTGCATAAATTACGCTTATCTCAGCCTTCAATCAGGTCTTGAATAAATCTTTAATTTCCACTGGCATCTTAAGGTTTATCCTGCCTTCACCTCTAGCTTCCTTTCTGGTCATTGTACAGCTGCTGTTGTAGATGGCCACTGTTCTTCAACAGCTGTCAGTAGTGCTGTTCCTAGGGTATCCTCACCAACTCTTCCTTCTGTTCATCAGTAACCTAAGCTGTAAATCTAACCCCATTCACTTGTACACAAATGACTCCACCCATCACTTTTCTGTCCACTTCTCACAGCGTCCATCTCAGCATTTACATCAAACAAGGATTGAGGCTGTGGCACACTTAATGTCTGACTTGGCTCATCTCTGATTGGGGTAAATGTAATATTCTTAATGCATCTGTGTCCTGACATCTTTAGACCTGTCAAAATCTTGCCTCAGTAGTATTCTCTAATTAAGGGTCAGCAGTTAGGTTTGACTAATACCCATGTCAAGAGCTTGGAACATTGCAGTTACCCTGGCCAATAGGAACTAATGTTTTGGTTAGCTATATTGATAAAACTTGACAAAGATGGTTTAGTTATATACATTTATATAAGACAAACTGATTAAAACTAAAATCAACTAATCTCTCACTGCCTGATGTTAAGCTGTGGTAGAGTGATAGCACGGAAAAAAAAAAGAGGGGTGGGGGACTTTGTGAATTTTTATGCTTAATTCAATTCCAGCCAGCCAATGGGGTTAACAGAATTAATCTGATTGAAGGTGGGGTGGGTTGTGGCTTCATCTTGAACTGTGTGGAAGGCAGCAGGTGAGGGATGTGCCATCAGCCGCCCAAAATTGACTACTCATTTTCTGGACATAAGTCACGTTCATACTAATTACTGAAAGCCGGATGGGTCTCTTTACCCCCAGAAAAGTTGAAATTACCCTGAAGGGAGTAATTAACCCCAAATTGCCAACTCCTGCTCTAATTTTTAATATCAAAATATGCATTAGGAGTTTTATTGTTACGGGATTTATCTTGGGATGATCATATAACCTCTCTTGTAAAATCTGCTTCCGAGAGATTAGGTGTGCTAAGTCAACTGTGCCATCTTTATCCCTGCCCTGCACAGGTACTGACTATACACTGGTTTTATTCACCCATGTGTCAAGTACAATTTTTGTGGGGAGGCTCCCCACATACAGCATTTCTCAAGGTGGAGTCAAAGGCTTTTCATCTCATTAACTCTATTCTTGCTGGCTTTTTCTCATTAACTCTCTTGCTGACTTTTTATCTCATTAACTCTCTTGCTGGCTTTTTCTCATTAACTCTCTTGCTGGCTTTTTCTCATTAACTCTCTTGCTGGCTTTTTCTCATTAACTCTCTTGCTGACTTTTCATCTCATTAACTCTTCACTTGCTGGTTTTGTCTCGTTAACTCTCCGCTTGCTGGCTTTGTCCCGTTAACTCACCTCTTACTGACTTTGTCCTGTTAACTCTCCTCTTGCTGGCTTTTTCTTATTAACTCTCTTGCTGACTTTTCATCTCATTAACTCTTCATTTGCTGGCTTTGTCTCGTTAACTCACCTCTTGCTGGCTTTGTCTCGTTAACTCACCTCTTGCTGGCTTTTCGTCTCAATGTTCCTCCTGCTACCCTTCAGTCTTTGTCGCACTGTTACATCTTTCTCATTATATCGCTACATCAATAGTCACTGCTGTCTGAACTGTCAGCATACATCCCTTCACCATGGTGGGTGTATAGCACCCATCTGGCAGCAAACTCTCATCTCTTTTCAGGCAGACTCACTAAAGCAAGAGTTAACAGTTAATACCAGTCTTTGTATGCAACAGGTCAACTCTGTAACTGTCCTGTATTTCCCTTTGCCTATGATCTCCTTTTTTAAACTGTGTATGCAGGCATCTTGAAATGAATGGGTCGAATTTGTTTATCACTTTATTTTTTCTGGAGGGAACAATCTTGCTGGCTTTTGATTCCTTCCTTGGTTTCAAAAAGATTAACCGACCACATGCAAAAGTAAATCGTACGGGAAGAGGTGTTAGGGATTTTCCTTATGTGATGAGATTCAGCCATAGTGTTAGAGGCAAGGTTACTGTAGTCAAGAATACATAAGGATGGGACATTGCTAAAACCATTGCATGTGTTCTGTTAATGAATGTGTAGGGTTATGGTGTATAGGTGTGGTGTTGGGTATTTCCTGGTATTTTTAGTGTAGGTGGAGTGGTGTGGTATGTCCTGGTATTTTAGTGTTGGTATGGTGCAGTATTTTAGGTTTGGGGCTGTGGTATGGCCTGGTATTTTAAATGAGGTATTTTGGGGGTCTGGTGTAGGGTATTTCATGGCTTTAATCATTGTTTATGAGGGATGTCAGAGTTATGTTTGGTGTGTTTGTTGCTTTGTAATGAATTCCTGTAATAATTTTAATAGGAGATAAATCCTGCCATGTTCATGAGTTAAATTCTGCATTGTTTATATAGGTAAATTCTGCCTTACTTGCCATGCTCATAGGTCATTGTTTAAGGCCAGTTTTGAGGTTGTGTATTTGTTGAGGTACCTATGGCTAAAGTATTTACATGCCTCACAAGAAGATAAATAGTAATCAAGGACAGTTTTGAGTGAGAGACTGATGAGGAGAGTGTATGTGAGTGAGGTTGAAGGGGGGAGAGGGAGGGGGAAGCTAAGGATGAGATGGAGGGATGGAGTGGAGAGGTATATGAGAGAGAGGGGAGGGGGGTGAGCTGGGAGCAGGACAGTGAAATAACGTTGAACAGGGTGACATGGAGGCGGTTTGTTTGTGGCCACCTCTTACAGGATTAAGGCGTCTGGCAATAGATAATTTTGATATCATGAAGGTTCATTTTGGTCTGGTAAATTTTTGCATGTTTGTGGATTGGACGGATGAAAGGTAAATTTTGCTGTAAAAGTTTTGCTATGGTTGTATGAGGTAGTCAGAGAAATAACCATCTATTCAGGCCAGTCCTGTCTGTAAATTTAAAACTGGCAAAATACAATGAAAACTGTGTCTGCTACTGCGTGTTTCAGATGGTTCAATTATTTCAGCATGTGTTCGTCAGACTTTGGGAAGATATTTACATTTTCCAGTTTGTAAGGATGAACTTTGGTCTGTGGTGAAGGTGCCTATTATGCCCTGTTTCTTGTCAATGTGTTGCCCTGTTTCATGGTTTACTGTTTATCATAAATGGTTTTGTACAGTTTCTAATGTCTTGGCCTTGCCTAGTTTCTCGTAAATGTTTGTTTGCTGTTTCTCGTAAATTTTGCAGTTTTGTGTAAATGTTTTGTTGTTGCTGTTTCTTGTAAATATCTTGGCTTTGACCCCCCCCCCTTTTTTTTTCTCCCTGTTCTTTGTAAATGTCACTTCTGCCCTTCATCGTATCCTTCATAAAGGCTCCAATATGCTGGCATGCATCAGCCTTGGGCACCTAATGGCAATTTTGCTCAATCTCTGGCAGCCTCCCTTTGTCCCTCATCCCTGAGATCACTCATGACCTCATCCCAGTTGTGTGTGTGTGTGTGTGTGTGTGTGTGTGTGTGTGTGTGTGTGTGTGTGTGCCTGCCTGCCTGTTTCTGTACCCCTCCGTAAGACATTCACACTTCTCACCTGCACTCAGTTGTAATTCTCCATCCCCTCAGTATTCCCAATCTGTCTAATCCTCCTTGTCACAACACAAATACATTAGTCACATCCATCCCCTCAGCTCTTTGTTCGCAATCCTTGGCTCCCCACACCTCACATTTGAGGAAGCACTACACATCCATCTAATTGCCATTTCTGTGTGCTTGAGCCTACAGATACTCTCTTCCTCTACTGCCCAGTTATCGCTACTATACAGCATTACACTCCTAACATGCCACATTGAGATCCCATAGCATATAAGGGAGAATCCTCTTTCAGTAGAACATCCCCTTCAACTTCCTTCAGCCACTCCTTACCCTGCCCTAGCCACAGAGCCAGCACCAGCACATAACGTGTCCCCCAAATGAAAATCTTCCACACGACTCCCAACTAAATGAATCCTTTCACACCTAACAATCTCGGTTTCACCTCCCTGCTCTTCGTAAATGTCCATTTTGCCATGTTCTGTGTGTCGACTTTACCCTCTATTGTAAGCGTCCATTTTGCCCTGATCTTTGTGAATGTTTGTTTTGCCCTGATCTTTGTAAATGATTTGTCTTGCTCTTCATAACTGTTGGTTTTGCCCTTTGTAAATGTAGTTTTGGTCTGTTGTAAAAGGTCTTTTGCTGATTGTTGTAAAGGGGTAATGTTAGCAATGCTGCAACAATTTTCAGCTGTTTTTTTAGGGTAGTCTGTAGTGATCTAACAAGGAAAGCTTCTAAACTGGGAGTGAGTGTTGGTTAAAATGGATGTTTCATGTTCACTTCTGTAGTGTTGTGGTCACCCCTTGCAGGATGGTGTCTGGATATAGATGTATAGACTTATAAATTTTCATAAGTACCAATACTCCATTTCAGGTAGTCTGGCAGCATCAGTGATGTCCTTAGCACCTGTAGCACCGATAAATGTCCTCAGTGATGGACATAGCTTTTTGTATTGCCTTTATATATTGGTTTTCATGGTAATAAATACAGGTTCACCCAGTGCAGAGGATTTACCGTACATCAACAACACAGGCGTTGAGGACATCACTGATTGTGCCAGACTTTGTGAAATGGAGTATAGTTCCTTAGCCATATTGGAAATCAGTATATTTATCCCCAGTTTGCCCCTCTTTGAAACATAGACCCCAAGGCTAGAAGAGAACAGGATAGCGATGTATGCTCCTTGGAGTGTTGATGATGCCTCCTGTAACCTCTTGAACTGTAGTGCATAGGTAGTGATGCTCAACCAGTTCTACCTCCAGGTTTAATTAAGACTGCATAACTGGGTTCTGGAAGTCATTGCTTGCTGTCTCTTGCAGTGAAGTTAGTCCCTTCAGATCCCTCAAGACAAGTCACTCAGGTTTCATTCTTGCTACCTTCTGTTATATTCTACTGACAGTTTGGAATGAGTTTTAGGATACAGTAAATTTGATTCTTTGCATCTTCTGGCTTATCAGACATAAAATGGCTGAATTATCCCAGGGAAGACCAGAAGCTTAAATCTACCATATCTCCACCCAGACAATTTCATGGCAGCTGTACAGTAAGACTTATGCTTATTACAGTATTAAGTTAAACAGTAGATACTGGGTTTTATAGGGGGTTAGAGCCTCTTTTGTGGGGTATTACAGCACCACCCAGCAGACACCCTCAACACTCCCTTGGCTGTTATATGCCACATACTGGTAATGACTTTGATGAATATATAAAACCCTTCCATTACATAATTTCCAGAGCTGAATAAAATAGGTATGGAGGCAGCAAGAATAAACCAGCCTGTCTAAGGTAATCAAGGGGGTTTATATTGAAACAAATCCCCCTCCCAATCCAAAGGGTAAGTTTCAATTTTAACTGTAGCCTTCCCCCACCATTTCTAAATTGAACCCTGCCACCCATACAATGTAGTTACTGTAGCCCAACTCCCAAGAGACTAATTTTTTTTTTTTTTTTTTTTTTTTTGTTATTGCAGGTATGATGTATGAAGTTTGGTTCAAGACTGCCATGTGTTGGCCAGAACAAGTTACATCTCAAGAATATTGGTGATGTCACACATTGTTTTGACTTTGACTTAACGTAAAATATCCAAATATCAATCTTGAATGCTCAGCTCTAATAATAGATACTTAAAATGTAATAGTCATGAAAGATTATTATAGGATGTCTGACTGTATGGCTGTTATAACTACTGTATTAGGATGTGCTGTATACTTATAGAACCTCTACATATGCCAGGCTTAAAGTTTTTTGCAATAAATACATTGATTATAGTGATGTATTTGAATAATGCATTGGTTAGGTGAGGTGCAACGGTACTATATTTTTCGCCTTTACAAGACTGCAGTGTGAAAGATAGCTACCTTGATTTTTGGCAAGGCTGTTTTTATCTTTGAATTAACTTTTAGCATGTTAACACACATTGTTGAGGAATCATGGCTATGGATTTTAAGCTCCTGTTTTGTGGAAGAATTAGATTTTAAAATGCAGTAAAGATCCCTGGGAGAAAAAAACTTTACATGGTAGTTAAATGATTGTTGATAAAACTGCTTTATGGAAGAATGATTCTGGAAACACACTATCTTGAGTAATCTAAATGTTTCTCTGTAAACTAGGGATCGGAAAGTGATAAGTACTAGTTAGTCTTTTAATCTTGTCAGTTTTTAAAACAAATGTCACTGGCAGTTAATATATAATCAGTGCATAAATTTAATAAATGGATTTTTTAAAAGGAATCATCATGTACAAGGGATTTCTTACTGTAAGAACTGGAGGTAACCCCAGCTCTGTTAAATGTTTCAAAGATTTGCAATATGTTTAATGGAAAGTCTTGAAGGCGAGAAATGTTCGTTCTGTAGCCTGTTTATGACTGTATTAATAGAAATGATTGAGCAGAGATGGTCTTTAACTGAAGATATTTTGGTATTGCTACCTGTCAGTACAATGAAGCAAAGGTTATACACCACACACGGCTTCTGATTGTATTGCATTTGGTGCTTGTCCATCTCTGCCTTCTGTTTTACAAATATGGCCATTAGCTAATTTGGAGAATTTAATTGCATGAGGCAAGGTATTTTTACAAAGGCATTCACACCTATATTGGTAAACTCTTGACAATAACATACATTAGTAAATTCCTGTTAAATTACCTTCCACAGTGCAAACTCTTAAGGATTAATAGAAAATTTGGGTTCTCAATAAATGCATACATACATTAGTAAACTGATAAATTAAATCCTACAATGCAAACTCTGAAATCTGAAATGCTTGGATGTAAAGGACTAACGGAAAATAAAGTTTTGAAATGAGCTAAGGGAATGTGAGTGTATAGTAAGCACTGTTAACCTGGGAACATTGAAAATCAGTCTTCATTTCTTTGCTTTTGAGTGACTGAAGTATTTATTGGTGGAAATGGTGGTTGTTCATCACAGCCTCGTACTTGAGATCTTCCCCCTCCCCACCTGATGTAATGATGGGTACAGTCCCCTTTGACTCCCATTCATTATTGCAGACACTGTATACCTAAAAATTGGCAAATAAGCTGTAATGTGTTGGTAAAAACGTTAATGTTGCAGGTTAAAGGTTAACAGTAATTTATAACAAGTTTGAGGACAATGGATACAAGATTAACATTGCAAGAAGAAATACTGGTAAACAGGAGGTACTTGAAAATAATACATCGGATTTTAGAGCTTGTATTGTTTTTTTGGGTTTGATGATAGTTATATTTTAACACAAGAGAACTTTACCTAGCTGAGGTTTTCTGGTGATAGTATGGGTGAGATAAGGGATTGAATAAATTAAGAGAATATAGTTTTATAAGATGAAAATATTTGAATCTTAACTCCGAAAAGACTGATGTCTGCATATGTGATCATGCACCCCCAGCCCACCCCACCCCTACCCAGACCCACCACCCATCGCCCCCTCTCCGTCACCTATTGCCTCTCCCTTCCACCCATGGCCCCCTTCCCCCACACGCCAGTATGCCCGTCCCTGAGCGTGTCAAAACGTTCAGGATGCCAGTCTTTCAGGGGTTAATCAGGGTTATCAGTGTGCTGAAGGAATGCCTTGCCACATGGTAATATTAAATTTGCTACAGCCGTCAGTACAGACATAAACTTGCTATAATGAATTAACATAGGTAGTCTTAGGTAGGTGTTAAAATTTCTAAGCAAAAATGACTGCATGAAGACCAGTTAATTGCGAAATTATAAAAATTAATAGAAATGAGTTTCTCCCAAAGATGGTGTATGGCAGTCATTTTTTGGTTGAGTTGTGTTTATGTATATTTATGCATTGGTGATGTTTGTATCAGCAATGCATAGTTGATATGGAGCCCTGTTCATGCTGTATTTCCTGCCTATGTCTTGGTACTCCTTTACTGCTTGAGTGCTATGTGGTCTCAGCAGTATGGGGTATTGTAAGACATAGACAGGTAGTAATGCATGATCGGGCTCCGGGCGCATCCAGAGGTATCTGGGGCCGGAGCAGGATCTGCCATTTTCACCCTTATGGCCTCCCCTGTATACCATGCTGTGAGAATAAAACTAAGTCGATTGAACACTGTCTTTTATTATGTCTTTACAATGTCTAATAAGTGACTTACCTTTTATAAGTTCTTTTGTAATGTCCTTTCAGTGTGTCTCCTCTTACTGACAGCACCAAGGGGAGACATGTCCTCTTAGTGAGACAGCACCAAGAGAACATGTCTCTTAGTGCTGTGTCACCAAGAGGAGACACTGGAAGGACATTACAAAAGAACTTAGACATGAGTATGACAAATGTGACAGCAACTCCAATAAATTGCATCATAAACCTGATAGTTTCAATACACCTGACAATGACATAATGGATGCTACACTTATGACAACAGCAGCAGGAGACAAACACTGAAAGAGCATCACGAGACACACAATGGCAAGCATCATACCAAAGAGCATCATAAACGAGATGAAAGGATGCTTCTCTAAAACTTCGTAAATGCAAGCTCAGGTTAGGCAAGGCATCATAAAAAACGGGAAGCCACAGAGCATCATCAGCGAGATGAATGGATGCTTCTCTAAAACTTTGTATTTTTTTCTGATGATCACAACAGACCAAAGACAGCAGCACAAAGGACATCATGAGGCAAGCAAGGCAAAGCATCATAAATGAGACAAGCAAGGCAAAGCATCATGAATGAGACAAGCAAGGCAAAGCATCATAAATGAGACAAGCAAGGCAAAGCATCATAAATGAGACAAGCAAGGCAAAGCATCATAAATGAGACAAGCAAGGCAAAGCATCATCAAAGAGACAAGCAAGGCAAAGCGTCATCAAAGAGACAAGCAAGGCAAAGCGTCATAAATGAGACAAGCAAGGCAAAGCGTCATCAAAGAGACAAGCAAGGCAAAGCGTCATAAATGTGACAAGCAAGGCAAAGCGTCATCAAAGAGACAAGCAAGGCAAAGCGTCATCAATGTGACAAGCAAGGCAAAGCGTCATAAATGAGACAAGCAAGGCAAAGCATCATAAATGAGACAAGCAAGGCAAAGCATCATCAAAGAGACAAGCAAGGCAAAGCGTCATCAAAGAGACAAGCAAGGCAAAGCGTCATAAATGAGACAAGCAAGGCAAAGCGTCATCAAAGAGACAAGCAAGGCAAAGCGTCATCAAAGAGACAAGCAAGGCAAAGCGTCATCAAAGAGACAAGCAAGGCAAAGCGTCATCAAAGAGACAAGCAAGGCAAAGCGTCATCAATGAGACAAGCAAGGCAAAGCGTCATCAATGTGACAAGCAAGGCAAAGCGTCATCAATGTGACAAGCAAGGCAAAGCGTCATCAAAGAGACAAGCAAGGCAAAGCGTCATAAATGAGACAAGCAAGGCAAAGCGTCATCAAAGAGACAAGCAAGGCAAAGCATCATAAATGAGACAAGCAAGGCAAAGCATCATAAATGAGACAAGCAAGGCAAAGCATCATAAATGAGAAGCAAAAGCAGAACATCATGAATGAGACAAGCAAGAACAGAACAGAACATCATTAATGAGATAAATGAATGCTTCTCTAAAACTTAGTTTTTAGAAGCTCACAGCACAGCACAGAACATCATAAATGAGACAAACAAGGCGAAGAGCATCATCGAGATGACAGGCTGCTTCTCTGAAACTTTGTTTTTGGAACTTCACACTTTTGTCTGTCTGTCTTTTCCTTGTTTTCTGGACCTTACATCACTTCACTTCACCTGTGGGGGAGGAGAAAAGAATGATGAATAGGCCTAATAATAACAGATAATAATATTAATAATAATAATAAACACAGTAACAGTAATAATGATTATGATAATGATTATGATAATAATAATAGTGGTAGTACCAGTTGTGGTAGCAGCAGTAGTAGTAGTAGTAGTAGTATGAGTAGTAATAGTAATAACAGTAGTAATAACAATAATAATATGTGGTAGGTGGGGGCAGTCAACATCCACTCACTCAATGTGGTGCTGCTTTGGGTGTCTAATATGTGGTAGGTGGGGGCGGTAATCATCCACTCACTCAATGTGGTGCTGCTTTGGGTGTCTGCCCTCTCCTCTCTTCCTTCCTTCCTCTTCCTTCTGCCTATGGGTGACTCTACACTGAGTGACAAGCCAAATGGTTTCCTGTACACCAGGAAATCATTTACTATGCTGGGTGGTAACTATATTACCAACTTACAGCACCTGGTGGTTTATTGAGCGGGTGAAGGTTTATATCCAAGGGATGGTTGGGGTTATTGCTCATGTAATGCCACTCAGGGATAGAGTGAGAGCTGGTCACTCTCATCTTAAATGTCAGGACCAACTGCCCAGCCCCGGGCTCCTCACAGCTTCTCATGAGGGCGGCATAGGGATTGGATGATGGATGGATGGATAATAATCATTTACATTCATCATCATCCAATCCCGTGTTGCCCCATGAGGAGGCGTAGGAGCCCGGGGCTAGGCAGTTGGTCCTGACATTTAAGATGAGAGAGTGACCAGCCTCACGCTCATCCCTGAGAATGGCATTACATGAGCAATAAACTGCCATCCCTTGGATATAAACCTTCACTGGCTCCAATCCAATAATAATAATAATAACTAATATAATAATAATAATAATAATAATAACAAGAACAACAATAATAATATGCTCATCATCATCATCACCTAATCCTACATTGTCCCATGAGGCGTAGGAGCACGGGGGGCTAGGCAGTTGGTCCTGACATTTAAGATGAGTGACCAGCCTCACTCATCCCTGAGTGGCATTATGTCAACAATAAACCCCAACCATCCCTTGGATATAAACCTACACCAGGCTCAATCCAATAATAATAATAATAATAATAATAACAATAATAATAAAACAGTAATAATAATAATAATAATAATAATAATAATAATAATAATCTATCTATCTATAGCCCGACGCCCTAATCCCGCAAAGGGTGGCCACAGACAAAACACCTCCAAGTCGCTCTGTCACCCACCATTTGCACTGCCTTACTCCCCCCAACTCACCCCCTCCCTCATATACCTCTCAACTCCATCCCTCCACCCACTCATTCCTCAGTCTACCCCTCCCTCACCCTCCCTCCACACCCTCCACCTACATATACTCCCTCTTAGTCAGTCTTTCATTCTCCATTCTCTCCACATGTCCCAAAACCACCTCAGTGTATTTTTCCCTAATCTTCTCAACCACATCCACATCCACCCCACAACGATTTCCTTCACTTCTTCATTCATCGATAATAATAATAATAATAATAACAATAATAATAACAACAACAACAATAATAATAATCATCATCATCATCATCATCTCTGTCTAATCCTATGTTTCCCCAGGAGAAGCATAGAAGCCCGGGAACCTAGAGCCAGTTAGTCCTGACATCTGAGATGAGAGTGACCAGCCTCACTCATCCTTGAGTAGCATTAGGTGAGCAATAAACCCTAACCTACCCCTTGGACATAAACTCTACACCGGCTCAATCCAACCTAAGAGCGCCTTAATTACCCACTAAACCACAAGGTGCCATAATTTGGTTATATGGTTACCACCCAGCGTGGTTTCCTGATGTACAGAAAACCATTTGGCTTGTCACTCCATGTAGTCACTTACATAAGCAGAAGGGAAGAGGAAAGAATGAAGGTAAGAAAGACAGAAGAGGAAGGAAGGAAAGAAGGAAAGAAGAGAGGAAAGGGCAGTCACACAATAGCAGCACCTACATCGAGAGAGTGGATGAGGAAGAAGTGAGTGCCTCCACCAACCACTTTAATCAATAATCATCAATCATCATCATCATCCAGACTCCTTTCCCATCCCTAGGGCAGGGATGACGATGTAGCAATGTCCAGGACAGCCCAAATTTGCCCAATCCAAGTGGGCCACACTTCCCTTTCACTCATCACATTCCAAACCTGAGAAGATCACTGGCTCTATCGGATTACGCCATGAAAACATTCCACCACGATTGTGTGGCTTTCACATAAACGTATCCGACTGAAGTCAATCCGGACAGCTGCCACGTTAAACGGGTGCCAAATCCAAGAATCATGCACTTCTCTCACAATATTCATCCAGCCAGCAATCTCCTGTCAGTTCCCATAGCCTCACTGACTTCCAAACCTCTCTTCCTCACACACTCATCCACCATATCTCTCCAACTTCTCCTTGGCCTACACTCACCCTCCTCCCTCCTTCAAATTTGCATCAGATATACCTTTTCCCACCACTCTATTGTTATCCATTCTCTCCACATGACCATATCATCTCAATACACTCTCTTCGATTCTGGTGTCCACAGACTTCCTCACTCCACATCTTTCATGAATCACATTATTTCGTATCCTATCCACCCTCTGTACTCCACATACATTCCTCAGCAGTCCCATCTCCACTGCTCTTACTCCCTATGACTTTTCATTTTCATGCCACACCATAGTCTCACACCCATATGTTAAAGTTGGCACCTAACACTCCTTCATGTACGCCTCGTGCAGCTGCCAACACTCAAGCCTCTGTTTCTTATCCAAGGCCTTCATTGCACCAGGTACTTTT
Source organism: Coenobita brevimanus (assembly GCF_032717465.1). Taxonomy (NCBI): domain Eukaryota; kingdom Metazoa; phylum Arthropoda; class Malacostraca; order Decapoda; family Coenobitidae; genus Coenobita; species Coenobita brevimanus. The sequence continues at coordinate 110,174 of NW_027642872.1, forward strand.
TCTTCCTTGTGTCCACTCTACTTTCCAACTTCTTTTTTGTACATTTTCCTCTCTTTTCTATTACTGTACCCAGGTATTTGAACTCTCTCACCAATTCCAGTCTCTCTCCATTCACTGTAACATCACACTGGGAATCACCTTCTCTCTCAATAACCATCACTTTACTCCTTTCTACATTTTACTCTCCAAGGCACGACGCTCACAGACATCAGTAAAACTCTGCACTAGCCTACCAAGTTCTTGTCCAGTATTTGCAAGCAGAGTACTGCATCGTCAGCATACAACAAATTTGAGATATTCCATCCATCACCATTCATTACCAACGCCATCCCTCTCTCCATTACTCGTGTTTTTACTTCTTTCATCACCCCATCCCATATATATATATTGAACAACCATGGGGACATCACACAACTGCTTGTTGCACGTCCACATCGATCATGAACCATTCAGCTTAGATGCCCATTACCCCTTACACATGCTTCACTACTATCATAAAAACTCTTGACAGCACCTAGCAGCTTACCATCTACACCATACATGCGCAAAACTTTCCATAATCTTTCCCTGTCCACTTTGTCGTATGCTTTTTCCAGATCCATGAATGCCATAAACACTTACTTATGGACTTTCTCACAAGCCAACTTCTCTGCTATCTGTCTCACTGCAAATATTTGGTCCACACATCCTCTGCCACTCCTAAAGCCACCCTGTTCATCACTCACTAGGACTTCTGATATCTCTCTTACTTTCTCTATTATAACTGTTCCACTTATGCCTTCCCAACTTCCACACTCAATAAACTTATGCCATGATAATTCTTGCACTCACTCCCGCTCACCTTTGTTTTTTTGTATAAGGGTACAATCATAGCCTTTTTCCACTCTCACAGAGCACAGTTTCATACATCCATGCTAGCCTTAACACATATCTCCAACAAGCACTTCATTCCATTCTCTCCATTACAGCTTAATCATCTCTGCATACACCTCATCAACCCCAGCAGCTTTCCCATTCTTCAGCTGCTTCACAGCATTCTTCACCTGTGTGAGTATCATGTCTTCTGGCACTGCATTCCTTCTCTGCACACCCCCAAAACCAATCATGTTTACAGCCGCTCTGCTCTCCCTATTTCCATTCATCAGGCTTTCAAAGAGCTAATTTCTTTCCATCTGGTCCTTACTTCATCCCCACAGGTTCCAATAATCTACCACCACCTACATCCTTCACACCATCACATTTCTTTCCGCTTTCACTTCTACATTTCCACACCTCTTTCCAGAATAACTTCCTATGTTTAGAGAAGTTTGCATTAATTTTCTTCCTAGATCATCATTTGCCTCCTTCGTTTTCACTCTTCACTAGTCTCTTTATGTGCTTCTTGCTCTCAATACATTCAGTTCTTACCTTCAACTGAACCCCTGTCC
>NW_027642873.1:0-30000 GCF_032717465.1 Coenobita brevimanus
AATCTCGTATGGGGTGGCCACAAACAAGTCTCGCCTCCATGTCGCCCTGTCCCTTGCAATTACGCTGCCCTTCCCTCAACTCACACTCCCCTCTCATATACTTTTTAAAAAGTTGTTTGTTGGGGAAAGAGAACAGTTTTGACCCGAATTAGACCCGCTTCAGATATGAATAGGGACGAAATATGTGCATTATATACAGTGGTGTGTGTGTGTGTGTGTGTGTGTGTGTGTGTGTGTGTGTGTGTGTGTGTGTGTGTGTGTGTGTGTGTGTGTGTGTGTGTGTGTGTGTGTGTGCGTGCGTGCGTGCGTGCGTGCGTGTGTGTGTGTGTGTGTGTGTGTGTGTGTGTGTGTGTGTGTGTGTGTGTGTGTGTGTGTGTGTGTGTGTGTGTGTGTGTGTGTGTGTGCTAATCGCTTTTACGATGTTCATTAGTATCCTACCCTTCAATGTTGTGGACTGTTAGCCTAGCCTTGGGTCCCTACTGTCTAATATGGGATTGGCTAGTACTGTTCCAGCGCTTTATAGATGCGCCTCACCTGCCTGATCAAAGCCAATCCATCAGGTATTAATTCAAAACGCAGGTGAATTAAACACTAGGCTCATCCGAACGCTGAACATTTCCAAACGCTTAATTGCAATGTTTTCCTATCGCAAATGATCTAGCGTAGAGGGGTTCCCATTGCCAGATTAAAGACAGAACCCCCCTTTCAAACACCCCCCACCATACCAGATCACCAATAGATTAAAACTGATTGGCCATTTTAATACTGGGCGATGTAATATGGAACTACAGTTTATCAGGGTCGTTCATCAACATTACATTTCGTTTGTCTGGCTGCCGGGACGCAAAGGTAATATTACTGCTGTGGCATATACAGTCACAGGGCCACAGCCGCTCATGTGACGACATTTGACTATGGTTTGTAATACGTACTCATGGTTTTTATATGATTACAATGGTCTTTTATATTGCTGTTACTTTTACTATTATTACTATTACCATTATTATTATTGTTATTATTATTATTATTATTATTATTATTATTATTATTATTATTATTATTATTATTATTATTATTATTATTATTATTATTATTATTATTATTATACTATTTTACCAACACACATCACTAAATATTACAGCTTTTAGCCCCACCGTCAAAGAGTTACAGCCGGATATGTTACAAAAGAGACTCGGTTTTATTATATTTACCTCTCTTTATATACCTCCCGTCCTTCCTTTATTTACGTCTCTGTTATCGTTTTCCTTTTACCGTCAAACTTTACTTAGGGATACTCGAATATATTTACGATCGAACTGCTGTCGTAACTTTGATTTCTTTATCCAGGAAGAACTAGAGACGGGGGAGGACTCTGAATGCTCCTTCCCGTATCCTTCCTCCAGGAAAAATTATTATCTGCGACATTTTTTCTTCTCGTAACTAATATTTTTTTTAAAGGATTAATTTGAGACTTGGAAACATTCTGAAGACTTCTTTCCTTAGACTGTATTCTCGTCTGTTAAGGAAGCTCCCTAACCCCTTTTCCTAAGCGATTTACTTTGCTTAGTACACCTTTCTGCCCTTCTCTTTGTCACAAATAATTCTAATATCGCCATACTCTGCATGGATAACGTGCATAAGGATATTAACCAGACGTATCCAAAAATAAATCGCTATGGAAGAGATGTTAGGGAGCTTCCTGACCCGACGAAAATACGAGCCCTTGTCCTTCCTGCGAAAAACAGATCTAAATTACGACGGGGAGGCGATCGTACGTTTCTTTGAGTATCCCATCCCAGGAGAGACCTTAAGATAGAATTTTAAAAAGTCTTCATTATCTTCCCCAGTTAGAAATGTTCGAGAAATGTTAGGTGGGAGAGAAAGACAGGTTAGAGCTGGAATTCTATATGTGGTAGAGAGACACAGGTTAGAGCTGGAATTCTATATGTGGTAGAGAGACACAGGTTAGAGCTGGAATTCTATATGTGGGAGAGACACAGGTTAGAACTTGAATTCTTTATGTGGGAGAGAGACACAGGTTAGAGCTTGAATTCTTTATGTGGGAGAGAGACACAGGTTAGAGCTTGAATTCTTTATGTGGGAGAGACACAGGTTAGAGCTTGAATTCTTTATGTGGGAGAGACACAGGTTAGAGCTTGAATTCTTTATGTGGGAGAGACACAGGTTAGAGCTTGAATTCTTTATGTGGGAGAGAGACACAGGTTAGAGCTTGAATTCTTTATGTGGGAGAGACACAGGTTAGAGCTTGAATTCTTTATGTGGGAGAGACACAGGTTAGAGCTTGAATTCTTTATGTGGGAGAGACACAGGTTAGAGCTTGAATTCTTAATGTGGGAGAGAGACACAGGGTAGAGCTTGAATTCTTTATGTGGGAGAGACACAGGTTAGAGCTTGAATTCCTTATGTGGGAGAGAGACACAGGGTAGAGCTTGAATTCTTTATGTGGGAGAGACACAGGTTAGAGCTTGAATTCCTTATGTGGGAGCGAGACACAGGGTAGAGCCTGAATTCTCTATTTTCTCTAACGTTCCGGGCTACACAGGGACCATCTTGAGAGAGTCGTAATGGATCATCTAGAAATATTAGTTCGTTTGACTATTATCATGACTTATACCTCACTCTTGGAATAATTGTTTGTTCTAAGTTATCGCTATGTTAAAGAAAGCACGAAATAAGTACATACAATCGTCAACAAAAGTCATGTCTCCTCTCCTGCTTTCCTCTCCTTGGACTGTGAAAATTAGTGTGGTGAATCCGAAGCTGATGACAATGATACATGGCCAAATAAATTCACCAATACATGTCGTTGCGGATTTACGAAGTTAGTTTTCAGAGCCCATGGAGGGTGAAGCACGAGAAACGACTGGACTTGTGCTGCTGACTGTACCTACAATAGGGCAATACAAAAGCAATACTGATATACAGAGATGAAGACATGATCAGGAATAAAATAATTACTTTATTAGGCCAACACTTAAATCTGTCGCAGTTGTTTGGAACTCTCACTTAAAAACTGTCAACATCCCCAAGTAAGGCACGATAGTCTTCTTAAAGATATCTCTCGCGCTGTAAGAGGTGATTGTCCACTTTCCTCATCGCAAAAGTTAGCGCACTCTACGGATTCGTGGTGCCACATTTCACAAAAATGTGCTTGGAAGAAAGAATGAAAAAAAGAAACAAGGTCACTGAGCAAACACATTCTGATCTCCAACATGAAGTGGAGACCATAATAGGCACCGATATCGAGTAACAGAAGAGAAAAGAGCAGCAAGCAGCCAAAACGCGTGTATCAAGCTTGAGAGATCTGAGTGGTGAAGAGACTAGATCGACTTTACCCATAATGGAAGACTATTGAATTGTAACGGACGACTCGCGTACGCCTGACACGAGCAGGCAGCCCTAATACACACGAGAAAAAGTATATATATATATATATATATATATATATATATATATATATATATATATATATATATATATATGAAAATGCTGTACCAGTGTATAATAGGAAGGGAGGAAAATTAGAAGACTAGATAACGCCTTCAAATAAAAGATGAGGTGGACACAACCGGAAATTAACTAAAGCAAAGAGAGAGAAAGATATTTAAAAAAATGCAGTATTCCAAAGACAGTACGTGATTCTTGGAACTAGCGGTCTGATGAAGCTCTGTGTGAGGGAAAAAAATGTGAGAAAAGTACAAAGAAAAAAGGAAATAAAGAAAGGAGTGATAAAATAGCAAAAGCAGACTGGACATTACGAGCCTGACTCATTCCCGTGAAAATACATTTAGACAAGAATTAGAAAAGAGGATTTTGTGTGTGTGTGTGTGTGTGTGTGTGTGTGTGTGTGTGTGTGTGTGTGTGTGTGTGTGTGTGTGTAAACTGCTTCTGGTTTTGAGTTTACGTTTTTGTACACACACACACACACACACACACACACACACACACACACACACACACACTACTGTTTGATGTTTATACACGGTTCATTTCTTGGTTTAGCTCATAATATTCACTTTTATTTTGAATGCAATCTATGTAATATTTCACAACATACGAATAACATAAAAAAAAATCTCAGTGTATAATACGCAAAATATACCATTAAGACGAAGTTGTAAAAGAAATCGTGGGTTAAAAAGAATATAGACATAAATTTTAACGAATAGGAGGGTCAATATTTAGCTTACAATTCAAGTGTAACTGCTACTACTACTACTACGGTACTACTACTACTACTACTACTACTACTACTACTACTACACACACACACACACACACACACACACACACAATCTATCCTTTCCCTCCCTGAGCAATATATTAAAGTGGGCATATCGTCTTATCTCAGAAATATTAACCAGCAGAGAAAAGTGAATGCTAAGGTATAACAAGATATTCAGTGTGATGCTAGTCACGAAGAAGTTCTACGGAAAGGGGGCATATTTGCTGCATTTTTTCAGCCAGTGAGCCAAGTGAAATAAGCTACAAATGGAGGAAAATTTAAGCCATCTTGAGGTGCATGAACTATAGTAATGGAGATCTGCTGGGAGCCTCCTTGGTCTACGGGATTACGGTGCCCCGACTCCAAACTTAGACCTTACAGTAAATAGGGATCAGGCAACTTCCTCCATTGCCCTGCCACTGTCGCAAGCCAAGCCATTCACATCATTTTTACTCCTTCATCTAACCTAATCTAACCTAACCTGACCTAACTTAACAACCTAACCTAAATTAATTTAAGCTCACCTGACCTGGCCTAACCTAACCTAACTCATGCTAACCCAACCTAACTTATCTTACGTCTAATAGTAAATAGGAATTAGACAACACCCACCATTGTACTGCCTCTCATACGCCAAGCCATTCCAATCATTTTGATCCCTTCACTCTGAGGACGTATATCTTCCATAATATTACTAACTTTCAAACATATTCACGTCTCACTCTCAATACTTTTTTTGACTTTCACTACCTTTATCAGATTTTATTTAGCACCTTCACTCTAAGGATGTTTTATTTCCTCTTGTTGGTACTAAATATTTATTCAACCCCTTACTCACTGGAAGGACACACACACACACACACACACACACACACACACACACACACACACACACACACACACACACACACAGCCAGAGCGAGTTCAAGACGTCTACACAGCTCAACCTTCCGCCGTTATTTACTTTCCTGTTGTCTCAGAAGATCCTTTTAATTCTTCAGTATTTAACCTGGAGTTAATTATCTCCAGGGGGAAATATCTGCCATTTTTGTTGAGGACTGTGGGGGTGGGGGGTGAGGGGTGGGGGGAAATTGGTAGGGGTAAGGGGGATAAAGTGGGGAGGGGTGAGAGGAACATCATGGAAGTAGTAGAGGGGGATTTGTAGCATCTCTTTCTTCGCCATATATTTTGCTGATTACATTTTAACATTTTCTTGTACATTAGTGGTTGTTGTTGTTGCTTTACCCGGTTTATCTGGCCGAGCAGACCCATCAGCCACAAGCAAGCAACCACCTTCCTGTGGTAGACAGCGCATCGCCAGGGTCGGAACATGGCCCTTCCACTGCGTGAAGTGCAGGAAAAATGGAGAAGGCAGAACCCCCAAGAGTGTACGGGAGACATGTATGAGTAGTAGTTTCAGCCGAGACTTTGAGTACTTGGTGAATGTGGTGACCTTCCCCACCTGGCAGTACTGTGAATGGTCTGCCACCGAGTTTTGGTCAAATGTCACTCCCATGGCAGTACCTCCTGCGGCTGGGACGATGGTAATCATCTACTTACTACGTTTTTCGTGGGCTAACGGGCGCAACACCTTGACTAGGGTAAGATTGGACTACGCAGGGTAGGGGCGTTCATCTTCCCTGCGCCGAAGACGTGTTCCGCCCGCACACCACTGCGTTTCTGTAGCGGAAATAATGACGGCTGTACCTAACGCCAGCTCGAAAGGTCCCTCCCAAGCAGAATGAATTTTGATTAGTGGTTGAATGAATAAACTAAGTCAGGCGCAATCCTGATGTAGTTATTTGTCTTCTTCCTGTTGTCTAAGTAATGCAGTTCAGGGTGACCCGTATATTACCATCTTCTGTCTTGTGTAGCGAGAACGGCCCCGCTTGCTAGTGTGTGCAGTGCCAATATTTTCACTGTTTCATGATATTTCTAATCAACGACGCAGTCACGTAGGAAAAAAAATTACAATACAGTATGCAAATGGTTATGGGACGACCAAATGTATTGTAGACACTGTGCAGATGAATAAGCCACCCCCGCAACACACGAAAAATAGGGTGCGCTAGATATGGCAGAGGAGGAGAGGAAGGATGCAGTACTCTTTTCGATGTGCAATATCCAGAACTTATTTAATTCTTGCTCTCTACGACGATATTTCTCAACACAGACGTTACTTGTACTTCAAAGACTAAAAAGGGCCTTTAGTAATTCCATCACTACTAAACGTTTTTCCTAAGAATATATTTGTGTGCTAGGAGCAAGACTTGACTTTTAAAAATACGTAACATTAGCTACAGCAGAGGTGTGTGTGTGTGTGTGTGTGTGTGTGTGTGTGTGTGTGTGTGTGTGTGTGTGTGTGTGTGTGAGAGAGAGAGAGAGAGAGAGAGAGAGAGAGAGAGAGAGTGGAGGCGGCCTGTCCTAAGTGAAAAATGCAAATGAGGAAATGTAAGTTTGTAGTATGATGAAAATTCCCTGTGTGCCGGAATAAATGAATTACATTTTTTCCTCCAAGAAGTTTGCCAGACGCCGCATAAAAACTTAAGGTAACGAGGTAATGAGGTCCCCAAAGCCGCTTATTTACCTGTCTGGAGGAAGTTCTTTGCCTTGAGAAGCTTCACCACTAGTCTCTGTTTCTCGCCCACGCCAAACTTTAAACACCTGTAGCCATATGGTACATTTAAGATTATTTTCTCCCTTAATTCTTCACTGTGCCCTTCGTTCTGTTTATCCATACACTACGCTTTCTAATCCATCGAGCCTCGTCTTCCCCTGCCCGTCGCTTTGGGTAATTTAAGTTGCTGGTGTCGGAAATACCAGGTTAACCCTACCCTCTGATCCATGTGCCCCACGTAAATACCCGACTCTTGTACTTGACTGAGTTTCATCTTGCCACACTTTTACCTTCTTCAGTTAACTCCACGTTTCTTTCACCCACATTTTTCTATCTTAAGTTTACGTACAGCCAGACACTCACACACACACACACACACACACACACACACACACACACACACACACACACACACACAAACAGCAGTATTCGCACCCTCTCTCCTCACTACTCCGATTTATGTAGGTACTCTACAATATCCATGAGTCCTTATCTATACCTTAATATACAGAGACTAAAAAAGATCCTAAGTGCCATTCCGTCCTCAACTGGTAATATGGAACTTATTTTACACACCCAGAGACTGAGATACACAAACGCACTTACGATCCAATTCCCTGTCGCAACTCTGGTTTTGACCTGCAGGAGGGACGAGGAGGCTATCGAATCTTCCTCCGTTCCCTGTTCTAACTCCATAAATATAGCTTAGTTAAGAGATGAAAATTACGGCAGGTCATAAATATTTTCTGCAGGAAGATTAGGGAAAAGGAGGGCAAAATCTTCCCTCGTCTAGTTCGCCCTGTAAAATGAAAACTTACGACAGGGAATCGATCATATAAATGTTGGCGTATCCCACACCAAGTTCTTTCCAGAGTTGTAAAATATCCATCTTCGCCAAGCACGTTCGTTTTTCCCCTACCCATGGTCGGGAAAACTCTAGCCTTCTATTCCACCAAACTCCGGAAAAATTAGTTAAAAATAATTCAGGGAGACTGGGAGCGTTAGGAGTCATAATTAACCTTCTCATGCTTAGGACAACTCTAGTGTTCTGTTTTAGTTATTTTCAGACGATTTCACTCAGCTGTAAATGAATCCTATAATCTTCGAGAGCGTTAGTATTGTCACTGTTAACCTTCTCACGGTAGGAACAACTCTGGTATTCTCTTCTAGCAAAAGCCCAATGAATTTATTCAGGTAGACTCTGTTTACTCTAACCTGGCCTAAAATTGCCATCTCTCCACCTTCAGTGCTGAGCAGTAACCTAACACTAGAATATGATGCAAGTCACAAAGAAGTGCTGTGAAAAGGCTATACAGCTGTAGTACTGTCTTTTTTTGTCACTGGGCTACGTTAAGGAAGCTGAAAAAAGGACGAAAATCTGGGCCAACTTAGGGTAAAAATAGCATAGGAGTAAGAGCAGGTGCCTGGGATTTTTTAATAGTCTGCTGGGCTTTCATTACCTGATGTAGTATGTTAGTTCATTATCTCCTCTATCAAATATTGTCTACTAAAGAAATGACCAATCTTCAATTCTTTCAGTACAATGCCTTTTCACGTATATTCTTGCCACCACTAGGCGATACTGTTCTGATTACGGGATATTATGGGTGCTTTTGATGTCATGGTGTTGCAGTGTTGTGGTGTTATGGTGTTGCAGTGTTGTGGTGTTATGGTGTTGCAGTGCTGTGGTTATGATGCTGCAGTGCTGTGGTGTTACGGTGTTGTAATGTTGTGGTGTTATGGCGTAATGGTGTTGTGGCGTAATGGTGTTGTGTTGCTGCTGTAAGTCGGTGTTGTGGTGTTATGCTGTAGTGTTGTGGTGTTATGTTGTAGTGTCGAGGCATTATGGTATCGTATTGTTACGGTGTTATGGCACTGTGGCATAGTGGCACTTGTGGTGTTGTGGCATTGCGGTGTAGCGGTGATTGTTGTGTTGTGATGTGGTGTTATGATGTTGCAGTTTTGTGGTATCTTGGTGTTTGTGGCGTTAATGGTAGTGCTTGCCTACGAAACCGGGTCCCACTCATGCCTCGACTGGCGAAAAACAACACCACGCAGGAGGGGCGACGCGAACGGGGCTTAACGAGACTCATCATTCCCACACTTTATTTAATCACGTAATCAAGCCGGACTTCCACCAGGCGCGTTGTTTTTAAGGGCAAGGAGCAGAGGGACAGGCAGAGGACCCCATGCAGATTTAGAAGGATGGTGAGAGCTTATCGGATTTTTATCTCCCATCGAGGGGCAAGGGGGAGAGGATAGACTGCTTTATGCCATTACGTTTAATGGCAGAGATGTGCTGAGAACGTCACTAAGCAAAAATAGAAAGATATATAAATGGAAAGACAGACACAGACAAATGAGAAGATAGATAGATACGGTAGACAGATAGTACATTAAAGGGCAGATGACCAGTCGACTTTCCCTGGTACCATTATATGATCAAAATACCTCCTCACACCTCTTTGGGATTCAGATCTATGGAAAGCCGTCACTGTGAGAGGGGCGCTCAGACCACTAAACCACCAGGCACCAATCTACAGAAGCTTCTCCTAAAACATGCATCTTTTTTTCCATATATTTAATATTATGGAGAATCTGAGGGAAATATCAGGGGCATAAAACATCATTTCTCTTGGTCCTAAAAATCTGAAGCTGGATATTACAGTGTGCAGATATTGCGGTGTGTGGATATTGCAGTGTGTGAATGTTGGAGTGTGTGGCTACTGCTGTGTGGATATTGAAGTGTGTGGATGTTGCAGTGTGTGCATATTGCAGTGTGTGGGTATTGTAGTGTGTGGATATTACTGTGTGAGGATATTGCACTGTGGATATTGCAGTGTGGATACAGCATTGTGGATATTGCAGTATGGTTATTGCAGTGTGTCCACAATGCACAGCCTTGACGTGCAACATTCTTGTGGATAAATGGGCTTCTTTATGCAACCGTGCAAGCGGCTGTGTGGCTTTTTTCTCTCTCTTCATGACCCTACTTACACAACAGACAAAGACTTGATGAAGCTCGTTGAAATCTCTCTCTCTCTCTCTCTCTCTCTCTCTCTCTCTCAACCGCTTCACTCCAATGACGTAAGCTGTATAAAATCGTCTGAAGGTAGGAGGAATAAAACAGAAATATAATTCGTCCCTGTAATGAAGAGATTAACCCCCAGGCAGAGGATGTCTTTTATAATATATTCTTGCCACTTCCAGACGATTTTATTCAGCTTCGGGACTCTCTCTCTCTCTCTCTCTCTCTCTCTCTAAAGGGATTAATGTAAGCTATATCTAATCCCTCCCATCGTGAAAAACTCTCCCCAGCTAAAATAATAATAATCTAAAAACAGCAAGTTCAGTATATTAAAAAAAAAATAGTAACTGAACGGAAGGGCTAGGGTCCTCTCCAAAAGCTGAATAAATTGGTCTGATGTCAGCAAGAATTAGCTAATCTATCGTCTTCTATCTATCTAGGTTCAATATTTACCTTGTCTAAAACATTACAAAATATAGACAATTTTTAAGCATGCCCCTCCTCAGCTGAATAAAATCGTCTTAAGGAAGTGAAAATATAAGGAAGAAATAGACGGTAACACTGAGGGGTTTGAATACTGTGACGTCCTGTGGCTGAAAAAACATTCCATATTTTCCCTTCGCCAAATCATAATATACGAAATTGCCACTGCTTTCCTGTCCCCGGTAAAACACAGCACTTCAGGCCGGGCGCAAAAATTTAGTTCCCACTGTAAATTTGGACGCAGGAACAGTTGTCACCTCCAAATTGACTTTACGTTCAGACCAAACCTCCCTTACCCCACCCCTCCCTCCACTCCTGTCTTTGCCCCCTGCCCCCTCCTCCCTCAGCCCCCCTCTCCTAATCCCCCCTGTACCCCCTCCCTCCTTCCTTCCTTCCTTCTCTCTCCCCTTTCCATCTTTCTTTCCCTACCCCCTCTCTCTCGTCCTCCTCCCTCCCCCTTCATTCCTTCCCCCTCCCTCCCCCTACACCCCTTCCCCCTCATGCATTGTCTTCTCGACCCCTACCCCTCCTCCTCACTGCCTCCCTTCCCCTGCCTTCCCTTTCCCCTCACCTCACTTCATCTTTTATTTGACCCTTAAAAATAAATTCGTCTGGCGGAAGTATGAAGAAAATACTTAAAATGTCCCTCTAGATTAGTTATTTTCTGCCTGCAATGCCATTTACTTATTTATTTATTTATTTTTAGTTTTTCTTAAGTTTTTAACACACGATTTTATTCAGGCGATTTTGTTCACACAGGTAATTTCAATACGGAAAGAGCTGTCACCTGCAAACTGACTCAACATTCAGATCAACTTAAAACACACGATTTTGTTTCCATAGTAAATGTCAATAACTTCACCCGTCCCGTTCTGCAGGAGGTCCCATCTCAGCTGAATAAAATCGTCTGACGGGGGAAAGAAAGGAATACCAAAGACCTTATCCCATATCTACCGTTTCAAACCAATGCCGTACTTTATTCCTGCTATCACCTGACGATTTTATTCAGTTTAGAGAAGGTTTTCGTATCATAATGGGTTTCACACGGGAGGCTTTTCTTAAGGTGAGCAAAATATCTTGGGAGTAGTAAGAATAAACTAAACTGAACATCGTAGTGGGTGGGAGAACTCCTGTCTTGTTACTTAGACACTGACGCATTTCAATAAGGCTTACATCAGACAATTTTACTCCCACAACTACTATAGCTACAGAAACAAGAGTGGATAATTCTCCCTTGTGATGCAGTCGAACAATCTCTCTCTCTCTCTCTCTCTCTCTCTCTCTCTCTCTCTCTCTCTCTCTCTCTTCAAACGCCTTAATCTTGGAAGAGGTCGCCACAAACGAATCGCCTCCAAGTCCCCCTGTCCTCAACCATCATCAGGCTGCCCCCTCTCCAACTCAAACCTCCTTCTCTCATAAACCTTTCCACCTCCATCCCTCCGTCTCCTCCTCGACCTCCCCCTCCCTCTTCCCACAACACCTTACTCACATAAACTCTCCTGGTCAGTCTCTCATTCTCCATTCTCTCCACCGTATTAGAATTGAAGATAAGGCTTAGAATAACGCCTGTCTACTATACGAGGTCCTTCAAAGCATCCAATTAAACTTTTCTAAGCCCAAGTCTTCCCTAAGAATAAGGCAACAGTCGAATTTACATCAAGGTCCCTAAATGTACTGCTGGGTGAACAAGGGGAAAAAAAAGGAAAACAAACTTTATCCATGAGTCTGATCGGCCCAAGAATCGGACTAGGGTTCTCTCACTTGCGAGCTTTACATGCTAACCAATGCACAGCGGAGGACACAAGCAGGCAGGTGGGTCACACTGCCTACACACCTTTACCTGGAATTACTGAAGGTTCGACTAAAGAGGAACGTGGTTGAGAAGATGCTACGGAGACTTCATTTATCTTATGATGTGGTTAAGATCCTTGATAATAATTGCTCTGCTTCTCATCACATTAACCTCTGCAATCCAATGATGCAGTTTAGAGTTTATTCCTACTACTATATTACGATTATATTTAGCTTAAGAAGAGGTGCCAGGCAGTGTACGGGTTAATGAAGGCTGTATCTAACCCCTCGAATGTTAACTCTCCCAAAACTGAATATAAATGTCTAAGGGTTGCTAGAATAGGACGAAATATGCTCACTATAACGAAATATGCGTCCTTCACGGTAACACTATAACGAAATATGCGTCCTTCACTATAACGAAATATGCGTCCTAACACTATAACGAAATATGCGTCCTTCACGGTAACACTATAACGAAATATGCGTCCTTCACGGTAACACTATAACGAAATATGCGTCCTTCACGGTAACACTATAACGAAATATGCGTCCTTCACGGTAACACTATAACGAAATATGCGTCCTTCACGGTAACACTATAACGAAATATGCGTCCTTCACGGTAACACTATAACGAAATATGCGTCCTTCACGGTAACACTATAACGAAATATGCGTCCTTCACGGTAACACTATAACGAAATATGCGTCCTTCACGGTAACACTATAACGAAATATGCGTCCTTTGCGGTAACACTATAACGAAATATGCGTCCTTTGCGGTAACACTATAACGAAATATGCGTCCTTAGAGGTAACACTATAACGAAATATGCGTCCTTTGCGGTAACACTATAACGAAATATGCGTCCATCGAGGTAACACTATAACGAAATATGCGTCCTTTGCGGTAACACTATAACGAAATATGCGTCCTTAGAGGTAACACTATAACGAAATATGCGTCCTTAGAGGTAACACTATAACGAAATATGCGTCCTTAGAGGTAACACTATAACGAAATATGCGTCCTTAGAGGTAACACTATAACGAAATATGCGTCCTTAGAGGTAACACTATAACGAAATATGCGTCCTTTGCGGTAACACTATAACGAAATATGCGTCCTTTGCGGTAACACTATAACGAAATATGCGTCCTTAGAGGTAACACTATAACGAAATATGCGTCCTTAGAGGTAACACTATAACGAAATATGCGTCCATCGAGGTAACACTATAACGAAATATGCGTCCTTAGAGGTAACACTATAACGAAATATGCGTCCTTAGAGGTAACACTATAACGAAATATGCGTCCTTAGAGGTAACACTATAACGAAATATGCGTCCTTAGAGGTATCAATATAACCCCATTACTAAAAGATTAATGAAACTCAGCCTGGAAATAGAGTTGACATCCGATCATCAGTTGAAATTAAAAATAATGAATAAATGTATTTAAAAAAAAATCCTCAATCTCTCTCACCCACTCTGTAAAACCCTAAAAAATGACTTATTCAGAAATTCGGCAAATTTAAGAGATTATTTCCAGTCAATTAAAAATCTTTATCTTTCTATCTGTCAATCTATCTGTCTACCTGTATATCTATCTATCTATTTATCATCCATTTATTAATTATCTGTCTATCTATCTGGCATCCTTCACTGCCCCATCAGGAGAGTAGGTGCCAGTGAGAAGGCTACTTAATTACGATCTTTAAAGGGACAGTAATTAGTCGCTCTTCCCTGAGTGGCATTATGTAACCAATAAACCTATGCTGGTTGAAAATACCCACTGAGAGATGTTAATTAATAAGCAAACCCGTCAAGGTCAGAGGTCAAGGTTAGGCCAAGGTCAGAGGTCGGTTAGGTCAAGGTAAGGTCGAGGTCAGAGGTCAAGGTCAGGGGTGAAGGTCAGAGGTCAAGATCAGGCCAAACTTTTCCAGTACACTATTAACACTGGCTTATTTCTGTAGTTGGAAGTCGTCAATATTACATAAACTCTTCACTTCCATGAGGTATCTTTTATTCTTGCTACCTCCAGACGATTTTCTTCAGCCTTTAAATAGACTTTTCGAAGTTGAGGGGTTGGACACGTCCTTCATGAACCCCCTTCACCACCAAGCGGCTCTCTCATGTTGGTAAAACTCTCTGACAACAACAAGACTAAAATATAAACAATGTACCTCACTGAAATGGAGTGTTAATGGGCATATTTAAACCCAGATATTCTTGGCTTTATATGTGACCTAAGTTATATGTTTAATTCCATCTACTCTCTCTCTCTCTTTCTCTCTCTCTCTCTCACACACACACACACACACACACACACACACACACACACACACACACACACACACACACACACGCAATTATCCTCACGCACATATTTACCAGTGCTGTTCTGTAGCTTATTATGCACATTATGTGTTTATTACAGCATCCATTTTCCTGCCCTGTGATTATGTATAATTATGGTGTGCAAATTCTGCCATTAAAACACACACACACACACACACACACACACACACACACACACACACACACACACACACACACACACACAGCCCTCTTCTCTCATCCTACAGCTCGCCACTTTTCCATTCTTTTCTTCTATTATATATATATATATATATTTTTTCATATTCCCCTTTTACTTATTTTATTTCAGACAATATTCCTGCCTATTTTCTTTGGATAAAATTCGATTATCTTTTTTCCTAATTATCTTTTTACCAAACATCTTATTTCCTCTCGTAGGGTAATTTTCTTTCGTTATCTCTGTTCTTATTTTCTCTATCTTTCTCTTATCTAAGTATCTTTCTCCCCGCCATCTTCCTTCCAACCCTCTTTCCCTCAGTCATCTTTTTCTTCTAATCACCTCTCACGTAACCATCTTTCTCCTTACAATCTTCCTTCTCTCTTTCTTCCAACAACTTTTTTCCCCAGTCATCTTTCTTCCAACCATGCTTCTTCCTGTTTCACTTTTTCCTCATTACCTTCGTCGCGATCCTCTCTCTCGCAAGCATCTTCTTCCCCAACCAAGCTTCTTTTGACCCTCTCTCTCCCCATCATCTGTCTCCCCATCGCCTCATTCCTGCTCATCTTTTTTATAACACTTCTCCTACTTACACTCTTCTCTTCACCCGCAGACGGAGGATGACGCCCCTGTCTGCTCTACGGTCGGTGCTGCTGCTGCTCCTCTCTGCTGCAGGTTAGTTATTTGAGTCCATTAGTTTAGCACCTTCAAAACGATGACTTTTTTTTTTTTTTAATTAGTGTGCCAAAAGAATTTATTCAGATTAACGTATATACATTCCTCGAATTGGCGGGGTTTGATACAGCCTTCATTAAACCGTTCAGTGTGCGAGAGACCTTTCTTAAACTGCGCAAGTTATTCTGAAGGGAGAAAAAATGAATCTCTGTCTATCGTCTTTCAGTCTATCTACTAAGTTGGCAAGCTAGCTATCTGTCTGCCTGTCTGTCGCAAGAAGGTTTAATACTGGATGGGGTGGCCTTAATCGAATCTCGTCCACGTCATCCCGTTCTTAGCCATCACACTGCCCTCTCTCCAACTCACACCACTCACTGATTAAAGACGGTAGCCTCAGTACTGCAATGATCGATTTTTTTTTCCTACTCAGGCTACCTACAGACGAATTTAAGATAGAAAGGTCCATTAAGGATGAGTTTTCAAAGTGTATGGGGGTTTTATATATAACTTTCAATTGCCGTTGCTATCTCCAGACGATTTTATGCAGTGTGGGAGGGATTATTTGAAGCGTCAGGAGTTCCATATAACAGCATTCACTAACTTGCTATCTCCAGACGAGTTTATCCGGCCTATGAGAGATTCTTCAGAGTATTAGGTATACTGTATAATATAGATGTCTTACCCTATTAGAACTCTCCCTAAGCAAGTAGTGTAGCAACGGCAAGAATAAAATACAAGGAGGCGTCATCGTATTGAAGGGTTTAGCATCACACATTCGAGGTAACAACATCATCTGGAGATTGAGAGCAGAATCTAACAAAGTACTAGACTTAATTAAAGGTTTTAACCTCTTTATATCAAGATGTTTTTAATATTCTCTTCTTACAATCTAAAAGCGATTTAATTGATGCTGCACTATGGGATGGAGGGTGAAAGACTGACGAAGAGAGTGTATATGAGTGAGGTGGAGGGGGAAAGAGGGAGGGGGAGGCCGAGGATGAGATGGAGGGATGGGGTGGAGAGGTATATGAGAGAGGGGGGTGAGTTGGGAGCAGGGCAGTGAAAGGCCGGGGGACAGGGCGACTTGGAGGCGATTTGTTTGTGGCCACCCCAAACGGGATTGAGGCGTCTGGCAATAGATAGATAGATAGACTATGGGATTATTAAACTGACTTTATCAGCTTTTTAAAAATTATATCTTACCCCCTCACTGAATCCTCCAGTTCAAAAATGTCTCTCCTCAACTACGCCAAATCTGTGGTGGCAGCAAGATTACAATGAAGATAACGTGCTGGCATTGAAATTGTTATATATTGTCAGCCCCACTGTACGTCTTGCTTCAACCAACTGTCATTACCAAAATACTTACACTGAAACACAAGCACTGAAATTTCATCCTGGACAATTAACAAGTTTAGCAGGTGAGATTAATTCAAATATTGTGGTTATCTTGAACCATTTCAATCCAGTTACATATTTTACGATACGACAGTATCTCTTGGAACAGCCGGATAAGCCATTCACACCCTTAGGATCTTCTCACTCAAACTGTTTCACTTTTGAGAAATCCTACGCTGCTTCAGTTTGGGGGACGTTCTGCCGTTGCCGGCTGTCTATATGCGATGTAGCAGCCTGTAGTGATAGGATGTTACTTCCGGCATCCTCGGCAGGTCTTACGGTTCTATCGAAACCAACCAAATTCCGGCGGGTTCTGCCTCGACCACTGGACTTGGGTTGTTGGCCTGTGCTGTATTCTGGCCACTACTTTCAGGCAGGGAGTTGCCACTGGTTGTGGAGGACTCGCGGTCCTTCCAGGCTGTTTTTCAGATCAACAGTAGGGACAGTGCATTACTTTCAGCCCCATCAAGAGGTCTTCCAGTCTTTTTGAAACCTTCCAGCTACTGGCGGGTCCTACCTCGACGACTGTGTCAAGTCTTAGGTCTCTACTATGATTTCTGACCACGAGTTGTGGATAGTGGAAAAGCGGCCAGTTTAGGTGGAATGACGACCCTACCAGGCCATTTTTCACTTGTGCCATAACTCGCAAGGATACTGATTTACTCTCAGCCTCCTTGGGAGTTCTTATAATCCTTCAAGTCATATGTGGAATGATTTGACTAGCAACCAAGGAGACGCATCGTACTTCATAACTAAGGCTCGTCTAGTATTAAGCAACCACAAATTAGTTTTTAATAAGCGGGAGTGGCTCAGTTCCATTAGGTGAAGATAAATAGACTATTAACATACTGAAAAAGACACACTGGTTATATCCCTCTGACTATTCACAGCTCCTTTATGTTTAGTAGTAGTAGAAGTACTGTAGTAGTAGTAGTAGTAGTAGTAGTAGTAGCAGTAGTAGTAGTAGTAGTAGTAGTAGTAGTAGTAGTAGTAGCAGTAGTAGTAGTAGTAGTAGTAGTAGTAGTAGTAGTAGTAGTAGTAGTAGTAGTAGTAGTAGTAGTAGCAGTAGTAGTAGTAGTAGTAGTAGTAGTAGTAGTAGTAGTAGTAGTAGTAGTAGTAGTAGTAGTAGTAGTAGTAGTAGTAGTAGTAGTAGTAGTAGTAGTAGTAGTAGTAGTAGTAGTAGTAGTAGTAGTAGTAGTAGTAGTAGTAGTAGTAGTAGTAGTAGTTGCAATCCAAGGCTCAGATGAATGGGAACCCAGTGGACTGCAGGCTAAATTTGCCCTCCTTCTGCAGTTCACCTCCTTTCGTGGGACAGGTGGGAGTCGAGGGGCATTTTTTATACACCTGGATCCGCGCGGTTTTAAAGGTGCCACTACGAGAAGGCGTCCCTCTCCAGTATTCTCTTTGTTTAGTAGTACCGTCGCGTAAATTAAAAGAAAACAGGAAAAAAAAGTTTGGGGGGATATTTTCTTGTGACTCAGAGGACTTCGTAGCACCTTTTCCTCGGTGATTTATTTTGTACTGTACACCGAGGATGAGGTGGAGCGACGGGACGGAGGTATGAATATTTATGAGTTGGAGGAAGAGCAGACTAATGACAAAGGAGAAGGTGACACAGAGGCGATTTGCTTGTGGCCACCCCTTCTAGGATTAAATGTGAGTGAAGTGATGCAAATTCTCTCGCTACTAGAAATATGTGAAGATAAATCAATATAGACAGATAGATAGATAGATAGATAGATAGACAGATGGATAGATAGGCTGGTAGATACACATACACAGAATAAAGTATGTAAAGGTGTAATATGCAAAATAAATCGCCAATGAAAAGGTTTTGCGAAGTCTTATGCCACCAAGTATAGGGTCGTAAACTCAACCATCGGTGTGGAAAAGGTAAATGTGTGTGTGTGTGTGTGTGTGTGTGTGTGTGTGTGTGTGTGTGTGTGTGTGTGTGTGTGTGTGTGTGTGTGTGTGTGTGTGTGTGTGTGTGTGTGTGTGTGTGTGTGTGTGTGTGTGTGCGTGCGTGCGTGCGTGCGGAGGAAAAGTGCAGGAACCCCTAAAGGTCTTGCTAAAAAAATATGCACATTATCATAATCCCATTGCAAAAAATCTCCCTATCTTCTAAAAGCCAAGACTCCATCGTTCCTGGTGGCGGGTATAAAATGTTAAGCTTAATATATACGTTAAGGCTGAAGTCTGAAGAGGCGGGGACTACATATCGCCATCTTAAGGCTGAGTATTGCTGAGAGGGGAGGCTGAGAGGGGAGGACGAGAGGAGAAAGGAAGGAAGGAAGGAAGGATGGAGAAGGGAAGGGAAGGGAAGGGAAGGAAGGGAGGAAGGAAGGAAGGATGGAGAAGGGAAGGGAAGGGAAGGGAAGGAAGGGAGGAAGGAAGGATGGATAGATGGATGGATGGATGGATGCTTGGATGGAAGGGAGAAGAGAAGGATATGAATAAGAGAGGGAATAAGAGCGTGAGAGAAGAAGAAAGGGTATGGAAAGAAAAAAGGGACAGAAGGAAGGAAGGAAGGAAGGAAGGAAGAAATGAATGAAGGAAGGCAGGGCGTATGGAGGGAAATGAATAAGAGAGGGAGGAAGAGGGTGAAGGAAGAAGAAAGGAAAGAGGAAGAAAAGGAGGGAAGGAAGGGAATACGGAAGGAAAAGTGTAGAAGACAGGATGACGGTGAGGGAAGAAGGATGGAAATAGATGAAGACAAAGAGAGTGAAGAAGAAGGTGAGGGAGGGAGGGAGGAAAGAAGGAAGAGGGAAGGTAGGGAGTATGAAAAGAGAAAGAGAAGAAGAAAGAGGATGAGGAGGAGAGCAAGTGTGAAGAAAGCAATAACAGAGAGAGAAGGAGAGGTGAGGAGAGGATGGAAGAATTAGAGGATGGAAGGAAGGATGAAAGAATGGAAGAACGAGAGGATGGAAGGAAAGAAGAGAGGATGGAAGAATGAGAGAATGGAAGAAAGAATGGATGGAAGGGAGGAAGGCTGGAAGAATGAAAGGATGGAAGGAAGAGAGGAAGCAAGGAAGGAAGAGAGGATGGAAGAATGAGAGGATAAAAGGAAGAGAGGATGGAAGAAAGGAAGAGATGATGGAAGGAAGGGGAGGATGAAAAGAAGGGTGGATGGAAGGAAGGAAGAAAGGATGGAGCGAAGAATTGAGATCTGAAGGAAGGTAAGATTAAAGTGAAAGAGGCTGGAAGGAAAACAGGATGGAGGGAATATGAGGCAGAGAGAGAATGTAGGAAGGGAGGAAGGAAAGGAACAATAAAGAAAGGAATGAGGAAATACAGAACGGAATATAGGAAGTAAGGAGGAGGAGGGGGCAGCCAGGCAGGAAGCATGGAGAGAGAGAGAGAGAGAGAGAGAGAGAGAGAGAGAGAGAGAGAGAGAGAGAGAGAGAGAGAGAGAGTAGAAATTGAAGAACCTGGAAATGCAAGAGGGGACAGAGGAAGGAAGGAAGGAAGGAGGAAAAGGAGGAAAGAAGGAAGAAAGGAAGGAAGGATGGATGGATGGATGGATGGATGGATGGATGGATGGAAGGAAGGAAGGAAGGAAATGTAGTAGAGAACAGAGGAAGTAAGTAGCAACAGAGGAAGAAGGAAATGCAAGAAGGAGCAGTGGCAAGGAATGCAGGAAGGAAGGAAAGACAATGTAGGAGGGACCAAAGGAAGAAGGAAAGGGAAGTAGGAGGGACGAAGTGAATGCAGGAAGGAAGTCGGGAGGTAAAGCAGGGAGGGAAGGAGGGTAGGAAGGGAGGGAGGAAGGGAGGAATAAAAAATGAAAGAGATAATGCAGAAAGGAAGGAAGGAAGGAAAGATGGGAGAGAAGGAATGCATTTCGGAAAGGAAGGAGGAAGAGATGAATATAGGAATGAAGGAGAGAATGGTGAAACGAAGGAAAGCAGATAAGGAAGGGAGGAAGCAAGAAGGAACTGCGGGAAGGAACAAAAGAGGTAAGGACGCAAGGAAGAAGTTTAGGAAGGAAAGAACGAAGGAGAGGACGTAGGAAGGAACAAAGGCAGGAAAAGATAAATAACAGCATGATGGAAGCAAGTAAGGCAGGAAGGAAAGGAAGAAGGAAGGATGGAAGGAGGAAATGAAAGAATAGAGATAAGGAGGAAAGGATGGAGTTTAAGTGAAGGACAGAGATGAATGAACGAAGAAATAAAGACAGGGAAGAAAGAACAATAGCATGACGGAAGGAAAGAAGAAAGGCAGAAAGGAAAGACAGGAAGAAAGGAGGTAAGGAGTGAGCGAAGGAAAGAGATGCAACAAGAAAGGAATGAAGACAAGGAAGGATTAATAACGACTTGATGAAAGGAAGGAAGTAGGGCAGAGAGGGAAGGTAGGGAGGGAGGAAGGAAAGGGTAGCTAGGGAGGGAGGAAGGAAAGGGTAGCTAGGGAGGGAGGAAGGAAAGGGTAGCGAGGGAGGGAGGAAGGAAAGGGTAGCGAGGGAGGGAGGAAGGAAAGGGTAGCTAGGGAGGGAGGAAGGAGGGTAGAGGGCTAGAGGAGTAGCTAGGGAGGGAGGAAGGAAAGGGTAGCTAGGGAGGGAGGAAGGAAAGGGTAGCTAGGGAGGGAGGAAGGAAAGGGTAGCTAGGGAGGGAGGAAGGAAAGGGTAGCTAGGGAGGGAGGAAGGAAAGGGTAGCGAGGGAGGGAGGAAGGAAAGGGTAGCGAGGGAGGCAGGCAGCGTCAAGTGTCGCTCACAGGAACTTATGAGGCGACGGTGACGTTCATTAAGACGAGCAGCCACAGTCGGGACCTGGCGGGGGGGAAGGGGAGGGAGGGAGGCGAGGAAGGACGGAAGTGGGGGGGGGGGAGAGGAAGGGGACAGAAGTGGGGGGAGAGGAAAGGGACGGAAGTGGGGTCGACAGGGAAGAAAGAACAGGGACGTGAGGGGGGCAAGGAATGGGAGACAGGGAGGTGTTGGGGCAAGGAAAGGGAGACAGGGAGGTGTGGGGGGCAAGGAAAGGGAGACAGGGAGGTGTTGGGGCAAGGAAAGGGAGACAGGGAGGTGTGGGGGGCAAGGAAGGGTAGATAGGGAAGTGTGGGGGGCTAGGATGTGGGGCAGAGAGGTGAGAGGCAAGGATGAGTGGGGGGGGGGAGCAGAGACGTGAGGGGGCGAGAAATGGGAACGATGACTTGGGGGGAGGGGGTGCTGGGGAGTGGTGGGAGGCTGGCAGGGTAACAGGGAAGCCAACTGGCGGGAAACAGGGTCACACGGTCTCACACCCACCACAATATATGAAAATTGAATGAGAACATTGGCTATCCCTTGCCTGCGTTAGAGAATCTCAAGCTGAAAGTATCTGTGACAATGTTGGTGAGTCTCCCCTTGAATCAGCCAATACTGCAATGCTTAGTCTCAAGGATGCTGTATTTTCCTAAGGAGGTCTGGAAACTAGTGTGTATTTTTAGAATATTTAATGACCACCTTGACTTAAATTCCGGTTAAAAAACAAACTTGATTATGAATTTCTTTTGCTTAACTCTCTTTGAGAGAGCAGAAGTTTGTAGGATTGATCCTCTGTTTTTGATTACACACACACAAAAAAAAAACTATATATATATATATATATATATATATATATATATATATATATATATATATATATATATATGCACTGCGTATATTTCAATCTCTCTTACCAACAGTGGCTGTCAGAAGCGAGATGGGAGAATCTTTACCCCTGAATTAATACTTCTACTGTACTCTAAAAGGCCGGTTCACACGAGCTGAATCGCGGCCGTTTTTTTCGCCGATTTGCGGGGAAAAAATGCCGATTTTCGGCCTTTCTCCCGGAAAGGTGTTGACAGGTACGGGGACTGCAGAGGCAGGAACGCGGCAACAGTGTTTACAAAGATGGACCACCGTACTCGTAGTAGGTGTGCAGCTCTTGCACTTTTCCAACTTCAAGATGAGCCCTCACGGCCGCGATTTAGCTCCTGTGAATAGGCCTTTACTGCCACTCAGCTTTCCGAGGGCTTCAGGGGCCGTATGCATAAATTTTCTTAAGCATAAAATCATGTACAAGACTCCTTTACCTTCAACTCATTACCTTTAACTCATACTTAAATAATCATACTTTTATATCAGATACACCCACACTGGAATGAACGTTAAAGTGAGATTAGTTGTGGTAGTAGTGTAAACAAGATGTCGTATTCGTCTTCGTTCCCACAGCTTTGCCTTGTTCGGTGCTTCCATTTAAATCGGCCCGGCTTCTTTCTCCCGATTCCGGCAAAAAAAGACCGACATGTCGGTCTCTCCATACCGGCGAAAAAAGCGGCCGGAATTTCTACCGGGAAGCGAATTCCGGCAAAAAACGGCCGCGATTTTGCTCGTGTGAACCGGCCTAACGCCTGCTGGTCTGGTGGTAGAGGTACTGGGTGGGAAAGGGTTGTCTTATAGTTATTTCCTTGACGCTGCAGTGAGTGGCTTGGTGGGTGTTCCTACTGTCCAACACATAATTCTACTGTATCATCTGTCCCTCACCTCAGTCTTGAGGAGTAAAATTATGATGATGACGATATCTTCTTTTTCCGCAGACGTGGCAGTGAGAAGCAGTGTGGCAGTGTCGCTACCCTCGTCTCAGCTGCTGTCGGGAATAAGTAAGAGGCTGGAGTTCGTGAGTGTGTCAGAGTCCCACTACGACCACACTCACCACACCCACCACCACCACGAGGATGCACCCGACCCCCACCTGGCCCCCACCAACGCAAGCAGGGAGGTGTTTCTGGGCGCTACGGCAACACTTGACTGTACCGTGTATGACCTCACTAACCAGAGTGTAAGTGTAATCTACCCCAGTTGCTCTGCCATGACGAAGATCCCAAACCCTTTTATCTGTTCTATTTATGCCACCAGGATCCGTATTCTCGTCTGGTAAGGAAGCTCCCTAACCCCTTTTCCTAAGCGATTTATTTTCCTTTTAACACCTTACTTTCCTCTCCTGTGTTACATAAATCCTTCCAATATTACCATACTCACCATAAATAACATACAGATTAGTATTAGCTTGTCGTCTCCAAAAATAAATCGCCAAGGAAGAAGTGCTACGGAGCTTCCTGAACCGATGAGAAGACGAACCCGGGACACACCGCAGCCCCATCAGCTCAACGAGGGAGGTGTTATTCGGAGCTACCGTAAGTCCCTGACCCCTGGCAGCTCAGGTCAGGGCAGAAGCAATGCAGTGCGGGGGTAGGCTATCTCTGTTTACTACCATCCTATCTCTCTCTCTCTCTCTCTCTCTCTCTCTCTCTCACACACACACACACACACACACACACACACACACACACAGTTACAAGTCGTGTCATGGGCGTTCGCAGCTGTTATCATTTTTTACACACACACACACACACACACACACACACACACACACACAGTTGTCTCTCTCTCTCTCTCTCTCTCTCTCTCTCTCGCCGGTGTCACGACTGATACTCACAGACGGATTAATTTTGTACCAAGGTCGTATCCCAATTTCCTGAGAGAGAGAGAGAGAGAGAGAGAGAGAGAGAGAGAGAGAGAGAGAGAGAGGCGAGGGAAGTATTCATGAAGGATCTTAACCGATATTTACCATGAGGGGATCAGCAGCAGAGGAATATTCTTGCCAGTATTTTCCTTTGTCGTATTTTAAGCGATGGTGAAGATTTGGCGCGTGTGATAGAGCCCGTTTATAA
Organism: Coenobita brevimanus; assembly: GCF_032717465.1. Taxonomy (NCBI): domain Eukaryota; kingdom Metazoa; phylum Arthropoda; class Malacostraca; order Decapoda; family Coenobitidae; genus Coenobita; species Coenobita brevimanus. The sequence goes on from NW_027642873.1 coordinate 24,466, forward strand.
ATCTTTATCTATTTTGCATCTATCTATATTTGCATCTATGTATTTTTGCAACTATTTATATTTGCATCTATCTATATTTGCATCTATTTATTTTTGCATCTATCTATATAACGGTATGATTTATATGGAGAGAGAAATAATCCCTTACTGAGAGCCGGCAGAAATTGTTAAAGAAATAAAGACAGAGAGAAAGAAAGACACAAAGACAGAAGAAAGAAAAAAAGAAAGAAAGAACTGACCAAAAGGAAGTCAAATTCTACAAAGTTAAATTCTGTAAAGTCAAATTCTACACAGCCAAAACCTACAAAGCTAAATTCTATCAAGTCAATTTATACACAGCTAAATTCTACACAGCCAAATTCTACACAGCCAAATTCTATACAGCCAAATTCTACACAGCCAAATTCTACACAGCCAAATTCTACACAGCCAAATTCTACACAGCCAAATTCTACACAGCCAAATTCTATACAGCCAAATTCTATACAGCCAAATTCTACACAGCCAAATTCTACACAGCCAAATTCAACTCAGCCAAATTCTATACAGCCAAATTCTACACAGCCAAATTCTATACAGCCAAATTCTACACAGCCAAATCCATAAAAGCTAAATTCTACACAGCCAAATTCTACACAGCCAAATTCTACACAGCCAAATTCTACACAGCCAAATTCTATACAGCCAAATTCTACACAGCCAAATTCTACACAGCCAAATTCTACACAGCCAAATTCTACACAGCCAAATTCTATACAGCCAAATTCTACACAGCCAAATTCTACACAGCCAAATTCTACACAGCCAAATTCTACACAGCCAAATTCTATACAGCCAAATCCATAAAAGCTAAATTCTACACAGCCAAATTCTATACAGCCAAATTCTATACAGCCAAATTCTATACAGCCAAATCCATAAAAGCTAAATTCTATACAGCCAAATTCTACACAGCCAAATTCTATACAGCCAAATTCTACACAGCCAAATTCTATACAGCCAAATTCTATACAGCCAAATCCATAAAAGCTAAATTCTATACAGCCAAATTCTATACAGCCAAATTCTATACAGCCAAATTCTATACAGCCAAATTCTATACAGCCAAATCCATAAAAGCTAAATTCTATACAGCCAAATTCAATAAAGCTAGCTACTATAAAGTCAAATTCAAGTCCCGATAATTCCAACATGCTGGGACACATTGCATTTACAAGAGTGGGGGAGAGAGACAGTGGTAAGAAGGGCCTGGGGTGTGAGACAGGGTAAGGTGCGTGTGTAGGCGTGTGTGTAGTGAAGAAGACGGGAGGGATGCGTGTGTAGGTGTGTGTAGGGAAGGAGAGGGGAAGCGATGTGTGTGTAGTGAAGAAGAGGGGAATGGGTGCATGTGTAGCTGTGTGTAAAGAGGGGAAGGGGTGCGAGTATGTGTGTGTAGTGAGGGGAAGGGGTGCGTGTGTAGGTGTGTGTAGTGAGGGGAAGGGGTGAGTGTGTAGGTGTGTTGTGAAGGAGAGGGGAAGGGGTGCGTGTGTAGGTGTATGTAGGGAAGGAGAGGGGAAGGGATGTGTGTGTAGTGAAGAAGAGGGGAAAGGGTGCGTGTGTTGGTGTGTGTAGTGAAGGAGAGGGGAAGGGGTGGGTTTGTAGGTGTGTGTGTGTGTGTGTGTGTGTGTGTGTGTGTGTGTGTGTGTGTGTGTGTGTGTGTGTGTGTGTGTGTGTGTGTGTGTGTGTGTGTGTGTGTGTGTGTGTGTGTGTGTGTGTGTGTGTGTGTGTAGTGAGGGGAAGGAGTGCGTGTGTAGGTGTGTGTGTGTGTAGTGAAGGGGAGGGGAAGGTGTGTGTGTGTGTAGTGAAGGAGAGGGGAAGGTGTGTGTAGTGAGGAGAAGGGGTGAGTGTGTAGCTGTGTGTAGAGAAGGAGAGGGGAATGGAATGCAGGAGGAGATGAGAGTTGTAATGGAAGCAGCAGGGACCAGAAGGAGGGCATATAGGAAGCGATTAGATGACAGAGAGGTGAGGTGGCGTGAATGGAGGGTGAGAGAATTACTATGTTCACTTTAATTATACTCTCTTTTAAATATAACTTGGCCTAAAATTGCCATCTCTCTATCTTTAGTGAGAAGTAATAACAATAGTCAAACAGCAGAATACTAGTCACGAAGAAGTGCTGCTAATCACAAAGAAGTGCTGTGGGGAGGATACAGAAGCGACTGTCTTCTACAACTACTTCTACAAACACAACACAGCCTAAAAAGTCATCTCCCAATCTTCACTGCCGAATTCTAGTGATGGATAAACAGTAGAATATGATGTTAGTCACGAAGAAGTGCTGTTGAGAGGTGAAAAAATACGTTAGCAGGATCTAAAGCTGTCCCAACCGTGTGAAAGTTAATGGCACTAGTTATGTATTTTCTTTTTTCTGGAATGGACAACTTTTTACGCGCTTTCAAAATTTCCTTCTTTCCATTTATTATTCTGACATTACCTTATATTTATTTATTTATGTATTTATTTATTTATTTATTGCGTATTATTAACATTCAGGGCAGTGAAATGGCGGGGGACAGGGCGACATGGAGGCGATTTGTTTGTGGCCACCCCTTACGGGATTAAGGCGCCTGGCAATAGATAGATAGATTACCATTCGGGCTCCTATGACTCACGCAGCTGACTAAAATGATTTGGCGCTGGATGAAATATAATGCTAATTTTTGAAGCAAATTTGATGGATGAAATATAATGCTAAAAAATGAGCAAGTATGAGAGACTTAATGGTAAAAGTTAACACTCTCAGGTAACTATGACTCGCTGTCAACTGAGCATTATTGTCCAGCGTTATATGGAACCAAGGGAGAAGCGACTACGATGAATTAATTACTGAGGAGGGCAGACAAGGAACGATAAAATAGCAAGGGGGAGTGAAGACGAGTTAGGAAAGAATGGCCGCCGCCGAGGGAAAACAGGAAGAGGAATGACTAAACAGCAAGGGAAGTGAGGAGAAAGGAAGAGGAATGATTAGACAGCAAGGGAGGTGAGGAGACAGGAAGAGGAATGATTAGACGGCAAGGGAGGTGAGGAGACAGGAAGAGGAATGATTAGACAGCAAGGGAGGTGAGGAGACAGGAAGAGGAATGATTAGACGGCAAGGGAGGTGAGGAGACAGGAAGAGGAATGATTAGACAGCAAGGGAGGTGAGGAGACAGGAAGAGGAATGATTAGACGGCAAGGGAGGTGAGGAGACAGGAAGAGGAATGATTAGACGGCAAGGGAGGTGAGGAGACAGGAAGAGGAATGATTAGACGGCAAGGGTAGTGAGGAGACAGGAAGAGGAATGATTAGACGGCAAGGGAGGTGAGGAGACAGGAAGAGGAATGATTAGACGGCAAGGGTAGTGAGGAGACAAGAAGGTACCGAAAGACTGAAGGGTGAGAAACGCAGCATATACAGACAGATAAATAGACAGACTGACAGACAGCTAGATAGACACATAAGGATAGATATTAACTCTCGGGCTCCTGTTACTTCCCCTCAGTTAGATACACACTCGTCACTAGGGAAGATGGGGGAATGAAAGTATTAAAACTGCGAGGAGAAAAACATATAAGTACGAGAAATATTTAGGGGACAAAGACGGACAAAATATTACTTGGTACTTAAAACACCCTCTTTAATAATGCTAAGTGGTATCTCATACTTATATAGAGCCTTCACCCGCTCACACCTCAGAAAGCCAGGCCAGACGACAAATGCTGCGGAAGTTAATGTTAAGAGTGTCAGGCAGTTCTCCATGAACCCTCTTGTGGGCGCCCGAGGGAAAGGTGGCCAGTGTTGGGAATAATTCTAATATCTTCAGTTCGGCAACGTAATTTTTCTTCCTACTTTGTTATTATTTATTTATATGAGACGCGGTGTGAATGGTGAAAGGGTTGAAGTCACAATGCCGCTTAAAAGCCCTAAGCGTTGGAGTGGATGAAAAAATTGGGATGGAAGGAGATCAGTGGGTGTGGTGGGCGTACAGGAGTGGGTGGGGTGGGCGAAGAGTGGGTCGGGAGTGTAGAGAGCAGTGGGAGGGGTGGGTGGAGTGGAGGAGGTTCGCTGGAGTTTACTGCTCACAGACTGCAACTAAGGGGCGAGTGAGGCTGGTCAACCTCGCCTTAAATGTCTAGAGTGAGCAGCCTATCCCCGGGTCCCTATGGTCTTGATGGAGACAAAAAGAAAAACAAAAATTAGAAGATGGATGGATGGATGGATGGATGGATGGATGGATGAATGAAGAGACATGGGCAAAGCAAGTGTGCGTGGTGAAGACATAAATCAAACCTATCTCCCCTAACAAGAGGAAAACAGCAAGAAAAGAAGAGCAAAACAGGAAGGAAGGAAGAGGAAGGAAAGAAGAGGAAAACAGCAGGGAAAGCAGAGGAAAACAGCAGGGAAAGCAGAGGAAAACAGCAGGGAAAGCAGAGGAAAACAGCAGGGAAAGCAGAGGAAAACAGCAGGGAAAGCAGAGGAAAACAGCAGGGAAAGCAGAGGAAAACAGCAAGAAAAGAAGAGCAAAACAGGAAGGAAGGAAGAGGAAGGAAAGAAGAGGAAAACAGCAGGGAAAGCAGAGGAAAACAGCAGGGAAAGCAGAGGAAAACAGCAGGGAAAGCAGAGGAAAACAGCAGGAAGGAAAGCAGAGGAAAACAGCAGGGAAAGCAGAGGAAAACAGCAGGGAAAGCAGAGGAAAACAGCAGGGAAAGCAGAGGAAAACAGCAGGGAAAGCAGAGGAAAACAGCATGTAAAGCAGAGGAAAACAGCATGGACAACAGAGGAAAACAGCATGTACAAAGGAGAAAAGGGTCCAGAACAACGACGAAAGACAGCCAGGAAAATGGCAAAGAAAAAACACGACAAAAATAACAATAAATTTCAGCAACAAGGGAATAAAAACTCACTACTTCCATATACCTGGCCATCAAGCGACGCAGGTAAAATGGGTCGTTGTGGCGAAGGGGTTAATTTAAAAAGGATAATTACTGCACAGGATGATGTACAAAATTAGGCGGATATGACACCAATTAACCTGGGAAATAAGGTAACATTCTAATTAGCTATGGCTATTCCGTAACACCTGTATATTGGCGACTTATTTTGGACACTACACCTCAGTATCTTCGAGTATAAGGCGATATTCTAATTCGTTTTGGAGATTCCGTAAAACCTTTCTCATAGCGATTCATTCCGCACGTTATATCTAAGTATCTTGTATGTTACTGATATAAACATTGTCCATATTTAAACGGTGTAAATATTATACTGGAGAAAGGTAATATGTAATAAGAATAAATCGGTCAGGAAGATGCACTACGAAGTCTCCCATGTCACCTACATTACGTGCCATCAGATCATACTGAAGACTCCTGTAATGGTTTTTCTTAGTAAAATAAATCTGGGTTAAGACAGAGCAATGATCAAAGGTTTGTGAATCAGGGGAATTCTAAACTCTTCTTTCTTTTATCATCATCATCATCATCATCATCATCTTCACCATCACCATCATCATCATCA